>NC_051237.1:17717500-17920000 GCF_015220715.1 Pygocentrus nattereri
ACTGTCCAAGCATTCGCCTCATCATGATACTATGAGCTCAAAGCCCGGTGATCAAATAAGTACCAACTCAAATTAAACAAAAAGAAAACATTAATAATCTGTTAACACTTAAACTTTTAAACTTGAACCTAACCCTATAATGCCTACCTGACTGAAATGCATTACAAAAACATGAGTTAGGAGAGCTTCTCACTGAACTAAGAACTTTGAGCTGGGTGAACTCTGGTGCCCTTTTCCAGTGTACAAGTGTCACTTAGGAAGTCATCACGTTCTGCCTTAAAGAGTCACTTATAAAATTAATTAGGTGAGCATTTACTCAGTGAAAGGCTTTACATAAATGGGCACTAGATACAAGTAATGTTGAGTAAAAAAAACATTTCCCCAACCAGTAAACCTTTTTATGAGGTAAAAAGCAGCAGTGTTTCTAAAAGCCTTCCACTGAAACAGCCTGTCTACTACGCTAGATGTGTGCCTAATGCATAGCATCCTCAGAAGATCAGTAAAGCCTTTAATTTTGCGGCATTCACAAGTACACAGGGACTGTGTAGAGCAGCAGAGATGTGTTTAAAGCCTTAAAATGGGTCTGAATAAAGCTGACAGCTTGCCCTCACTTTCTCCAGGAAGGCCGGCAGGCGTGCAGACTCGAGACTGACGGCGAGAGAGGGGAGAGGCGCCCGCAGGTGGATGGCCTTGGCGAAACCTGATCTATAATACACACAGGCTTCTGATCGCTCACGTCTGGGCCTCCCCACGCAGGAAAAGAACCCCATTCCCCAGTCCCTCACTGCATATATTTCAGGGCTTTTCAAATCACGCTCGCTGACCTGTGGCAAACGGAGGAAGAAAGGACAGCAAGAGAAAACGCCGAAAAAGACTCTTCAAGGAACACCAGCTTTAATTAAAAATATCAGTTCTCAGAAATATATGCGGTCAAGGTTTCACAACTCAACATCTTAAGAAATGACACAAGGTAGCATGCCTAGTCACGGATACTGGCAAACGGCTGGAATGCCGGATCAGACTCAGAATGAAAACAAGCTCAGGTTTAATTGTAGGACAGGAGTGTAAAACAGGACTTTGCTGAAACTCACAGCCACTTTGTTCTCTACAGTTTCCTTTTGACAGTTAAAAGTTGAATAATATGTTTTTTCACCATCTGTCTACTTGTCCAAGGATTAGCGGTTAGGTCTCGATTTGCCGTGTGGCCCAGTACGGAAAAGGGTCTTCCGGAACATTCATGGTTTCAAGGGGTGGTGGTGAAAATCAAACCTGTTTTTGCATTACTCTGTAGAGCTGGTTCTACTGTGCTCTGACCCAGGCTTGTTTTTTTTTAATATCTCATTTGCATTTAACAGAAAAAAAAACAAAAACAAGACAATGGACATTATTTGAAAAACAGGGTTATATTCGGCACTTGAGTCTTCCATTTTGTTGATATTCCTGATACTGGAAGTGTTGAGATTTAGATGTCCTCAAAATTCCGAAGGTCTAAAAATCACATAATTAGTCAAAATTTGACGTGGTGAGTGAGCATTCGAAGACAGTACGTCCAGATGGAGACGTAAGCTACTGGTGAGACTGATGAGGCCTGACTAGGTAAAGAGACGGACTGTTCCATCTGCCCCTGAGGAGAAGACCCAGGGTTGACTGGGGTGGAAAGCCACATCGAGCACGCCCAGGTCATGAGTGATGGTATGACCCTTTAGAACTTTGACTGGGACGATGAGAGGATTCTGCAACAGGTCACTGTAAGAGACAAATATAAGGAAACACAAAAAGGACCAGGAATCTTTAGTGCAAAATATATCAGATGCAGTTTTTTGCACAGTAAAGATTTAGGAGGGTTATAGTCGCAATTAAATCTATGTTACTGGAAATAGGGCTCGCAGTATATGCATCAACGGCTAGACTAGTAGTGGGGGAAAAAAGTGGAAAAATAACATTACATCCTCAGGCTGAGTATAAAGAGATATATTAAGGCCAGCTGATGAAGGGTTTTGATCCAGATTTGTGTTGCCCTCGACCATGCATGGACCATTACTACTGCTCAAAGAGCGTTCCTGACCATACGGGCTGGATGAGAGTCTGCCCTGCGGATACACTGGATCCATGCCCAAAACATGAAGTAAGAGAGAGACAGTATAAGAAAGAAGGGGGGAGGGAAGTTATGGAGAGGGAGGAAGAGCAAGAAAACCAGAGCAAAAGAAGTGACTGAGCACTTAAGAGAAGAGTGGGAGGTACTTACTTATAGACCATTCCATGACAGACAATGACACTGCCATCATCTGACCCTGAGGCAAACAAGGGGTAGTGCTTGTGGTAGGCCACACCCCTAAGAGCCTTCTTGTGGTGCCTGGTTAGCCAGAGACAGTAAACAAAAGCAGTCAGGAGTGGCGGCAGCAGCAGCCATACATCAAGAAGGTCTGGTATTAGCATCGTTGTCGCATTATCACCGGACCCCCTACAGGTTCCACAATCCTGAAAATATGCCACGCTTTGCACTCACTCACCGGAGCATTTTGTAAGGCTTTGTGGACAGATCCAGATCGAACCAGGCAAGTCGACAGTCGTAGCTGCCACAGATCACGTTGTCACCTGTGAAATGAGACAAATGTAATTTAAATTATAATATATATTTATATGAATATTAAAAATGGCAATTCATTTACATTCAATTATTAAGTAAACACAGTACCATACAGGGCTTATTTGGTCTCCTAACCGATTGGATCTGGTGCCTATTTTAGTGGATCCAGCATGTAGTTAAAAAATGATTTTATACCTTCAATTGCTCTCCCTTAATTAACTTTGCACTTTGTAATATATGCTATTTTTCCTAAGCACATATTCTTTAGATGTAGGAATATAGTTCTTTGGCACTCTTTGAGGCTTGCAGCATGCTCCTTGAGAGAGACGCTGTGACATAAGGACTTGAAGCCCATCTCCAATCTATCCTAACTCTCCAGTTGGAACTGAGCATTTCCATCATCTGAAAACTGGGTGGAAGATGACCAAACGGACACTTTTAAGATGTTAGGCCTGACTGAGTTTGACTCTTGCTAATGCCACTGAGATGTGCACAATGGACACTATCGTTGCTGACTTCCTATTGGAAAGTCTCACAAATTACTGCTTTCAGTCAAGTTTCTGAATCCGACCAAGTCTGCATTATAATAGTTTTGATTCGTAATAATGTTGACTGATTGTATACTACTGCTGTTGGAACAAAACTTTGTATCTCCAAACTAATAACTTTACAAGAGATGGGGGGGAAAAAAAACAAAAAAAAAACAAAAAAAAAAACATACTTTACTTTTAATGCAACTCTACAGAATAAATTTTCAGCTGTTTATTTTTGTCCATTCATCATGAAATTTTGACACAATGTAAAAGGCAACAGGCATTTTCAAACAAAAATTGAGATACAAGGTTTGTTCTGACTGCAGCCATATGTACTGTCTAATTTACATATCATTTGCATATAGGTATAACCGCTGTGGGTGCTCTCACACCCACCACTCATTCTCTCTCTGCTGGTTTTCTTTAAGCTTTATTGTCCATTTGTCCATTCTTAATCACATTTATTGTTAATGCAATCCTGAAAAAATATATTTTCTTATTAAATTTTAGAACATATTCTTCTTTCGAAATGTAATTTGTCCTCTTTTTTAGTTTTGGGGTATATTGCATCAAATTATGAGCAGGTGTTTCTCTAGTTTTGGGAAACACATATATGATGCATTAAGACTCAGAGTCAGAGCCAGAGCCAGCGACCAGTCAGATCAATCACTATTACCTCGCCAACTACAAATTCTGCCCCGTCCTTAGCTTTTCATAAGAATATTTCAGACTGGGGTTTTGTCACCTCTCTTCCAAATTATTTGAAACACAAAAATTGACTGTCTTAGTTATGGTCCCATAATGGAGAAGCAACTTTAAATGCAAAGAGAATTCCAGCTGCATACACACACACAGCACAGACATGGATGAGAAAACAGCTTCAGATGATTTCAGACAGACCTATTCCATCAGCGGTTTGTTGGAATAGCTGTGGCTTGTTGTCTGTTAGACATTGCACGGTCACCCCCTACTCTGAGCCTTCACAAAGCATTGGATTGATTTGAAATTTCACTCTTCGTTTGTTCACAAGCCTACAAGGTCTTGACGATGACAATGACTCCACAAGACACAGCCTAAGACAGGACAGACTTAGTCCAACGTGACGTTCCTGCTCAACAACACATCTGATTGAACTTGGTGGTGATTGATCAGGTTTAGTAGGTGTATAGGTGCAGGACCTTTAACAAACTCTTGACACTCCAGTCTAGACACTCGCATGCAAAGCTCAGTGGACTGGAACTGTCTATTTTATTGTAACCAATGGCACTCACCTCCTGGGTGAACAGCCATGCTGGAGATCCACTTGCAGTTGGCCATGAGCTTCTTTGTGAGCTCTTGTTTGATGAGGTTGTAGACTCGCACATAGCGCTGTGTAGCCACGAAGAAGTAAGGCCGAATGGGGTGGAAGGAGACACACTGCACCATGCCTTTGCTCTTGCGGAAGGGGTTCTGTGTGCGTCGCTTGCTCACCTGGTGGATCACCACCTGGAGACTGCTGTTGTCATCAGGCATCACGCAGGCAAGATAGTCACCTTTGCCATGCCAAGTTACCTGTCTCACAGCCTGATGAGAGCGAGAGAGCGAGAGAGCGAGAGAGCGAGAGAGCGAGAGAGCGAGAGAGAGAGAGAGAGAGAGAGAGAGAGCGAGAGCGAGAGCGAGAGCGAGAGAGAGAGAGAGCGAGAGAGAGAGAGAGAGAGAGAGAGAGAGAGAGAGAGAGAGAGCGAGAGAGAGAGCGAGAGCGAGAGCGAGAGAGAGGTTACAACACAGAAGTAAAAGGTCAAAGTCATTCTGCAGTAAGCTCACCAACATTAATCCGATTACAACCTCAAAGACACCCCAAGCCTAAATTTATGGCTATTATTAATACTGGCTTTGGCTCTACCAGCCTGCCAACTGGTAAGTCGGCTTTTCTTTTTCCAGTAGTTTTAATTGGACACTGGAGGCATCTTATATTTCTTTCCATTTCAGGAAAGGGGTGACCACAACTGTGTGGGTTTAGCTAATAGTTAAAAGGCTCCTGGCTACAGCTCACGTGAGGAACAGAAGGCCCCACAGGGAAGAAAAAAAAGGAAACATCAACATTTCATAATTTCATCTACCTCTGTCTAAAAACTGTCAGCATTGACCAGGATCATTCCACCAAATGAGTTCAAACTGCAATCCCACAGCAAACAAACTTAAGTATTTAGAGCCTAGATATTTACACAGATTATGTTTAGATCTATTTCAGCCCAAAACATACACAAAATTATTAATGGAGTCCTGTGAAATAATACACCTGAGATGGGTTGTGAACGTCTGCCACACGGCTCATTTCAGACCTACCTTTCATTTTAAATCATAACAGTGACATTGTGTAACTCCTGTCCATCATGCAGTGCATTCAGTGCAGTGGCTCAGGCCCACACGAGGCAGACCGCCACAGTATTGCTGCTTTTGTCACAATCAAGTACAATTTTTAGACTGAAATTATTTTTAAATAAAAAAAGCTTTATTCAATAAATGGTGTCCCATATTTTAGCCTTATTTTAAAACAGGACGTGAGACTGCATCACTCTTCTGTCCCTCATTGCCACACGGTAAGCAGTTTGATGCCACTGTTTTAAAGAATCAGTGAGCAAGATTGAGAACAATAGCACTATTTTAGCCGTGTGCTTCACAGGCGTATCACAGCCACAGCAGAATTACCGCCGGTTGCCCCCTCATGCATACAATTCAAAAATGCTTCTCAATTTAAAACGTCACCCTACTATTCAAACAGAAACGTTTGTCTCCTGTGCTTGAGTGTGAGTGTGTTTTGGGGGTACCTTGGGGTGTTTCAGAATGAGCCTCTGGCCATGCTCATGATCACTGCCCTCAGCGATGGTCCACTGCACTGACTGTTCTTTGGACTCCTCTGGCTCCTCATAGGAGGAGATGAGCTGATCAGTTGCACTGCATATGAACTTATCTCCCAGCCCAGGGTTTAGCAGCACTATAGTCTCCCCACTAGACAGACACACACACACACACACACACACACACACACACACACACACACACACAGTATGATTACATTTAGCATTTGGTGCGGTAAGAATCAGTTATCTAAAACCAGCTCCATAAAATGGGTTCAGTTCATGTTCTAAAACATTTCATTAAAACATTACATCTCTTGGTATTCATCAATGTAAGATGATCCGTGTCATTTTCTTATACAATTTTAAATTAGTGCTCAGAATTTCTTCTACTACCTACTGTTAAGCTTTATTACCTGTCTGTAAAGCACACTATGCTGCCACTGGCATGAAAATGCTACATTAAAAACATTATTATTAATCAAATTATATTATGCTCCTGTCTTACAGACGCATTAATCCACCATGCATTGTTATTTCATCATGGTTAACTCTTTAAAATCCCAGGTTTATTACATAATGCTGCATTGGATAGTAAGTTTAAAAAAAAAAAAAAAAAAAAAAAAAAAAAAAAAAAACACACACACACACCAGACAGACTGTGTTGCATGCACAGTGTACCAAAAATTCAAAACCATTGTTTTTAATGAACAAACACACTGGTGTCTGCATTAGTCCACAACAGCAATTCCCAGCACCCAGTTTCTCAGTTTGTCACAGCACATCACTTAGCATTTTGCCCTTACTATGTAAAAGTAAAGCCATATTGACACCATAGAATTCCATAGTAGACAACACACAGGCGGAGAAGACCAGGCAGTCTTTCAGATAAACCAATGAATGCGAATGTTACTTTAGCTGATGCTGCTGGCTGGCTGGTCTTTTTTCACCTCCTGTGTAGTCGTAGTAATTCATCATATTTGTCTCTAGTTTATGTTGAACGTTTTATTGAATTAAAATGTAAATGAGTGCAGTGTAAGAATGAACTTTGTCCCCACTGTCATGCATTCTTTGTATTATAGCAGTGCTTTGTACCATCTCTGCTATGTGATGATGTGTGGGTCAGTACGAAGTGTGCGGTGTAGTTTTTATAAGAAAAAAACTAAAAATAAGTGCAGATTATGTGTTGTACATCTTTCTTTACTGATCATACTCAAACAAGAAAAAGCAATAATGTTCTAAACAGTTTTTCAAGCTCTGTATTCACAAATGTACACAAGGAGTGTTTGGCTTCCACATAATACTGAGATTCTGATGCAGTGGAAAGGCCGCACTGCTCTCTGCTCGACTGCACCCAATTCACACACCTGCTTCATGTAGAGAATAGAGTACAGCGTGAACGCAGGTGAAGGATAAAGGAATGGCTCTTACTAGCTGATGGCGACCAGACACACCGCTGGATTTGGACTCCACGCCACGCTTTTAACAGCTCCGCTCACCTCCACTGTCTTCAGGCAGCGTGCCGTGCTCACCTCCCAGAATCGCACTGTACAGTCATCTGAGCCTAGGGTCAAAATATCAAAGCTCTGGTCAGGAGGCAGTAGACACTGGTTAAGTCTGTGGATTTGAAGAAGAAATTAGTTCCTCATAACAGTCAGGAAGGTTATTCTCAGTCTCTCATTCTCTGCATGCCAGTTTGGATAAACCAGATTGGACGAACTACGTCTGTAGTTCAGCAGGGTGATAGAGCTGTCCTGGGGCAAAACGTTATGTGAGGGTACTCCTTCTGGCTCTACAAGCAATCAACCTAAGGCCAGGTAGATAAGATACAATATTTTTGAGCTAAGTAGCATTGGGTACGTTAACTGCAGTCTGCAATAATCTATGTGCATTTCTCTAGTTAAAGCATCTGGAAAAATACATACACGTTTAATATGTACTTGTACCGTTTTAGGTCTCATTGACGATGTGATGCCACAGGTAAATATACTGTCATTTAGGCACAAATCTGTTGATGTCTCTTGTAGCCACTGTATGAACTCAGTGAGCATGTGAGCTCTGTTGTCGCTGTGATCTCCTTCAGGATTAAATGAAGAGTTTGGCGAAAAAAAATTATTTACCCAATTTTCCACCAGATTGGTGTCCAAATTTAGCTTCTTTAGTTTAAAATCAAATCAAATCAAATTTATTTGTATAGCACTTTTTTACAGCGGATGTTGTCACAAAGCAGCTTTACAGAATTTCAGAAAAGACAAAGTTTCAACAGGACTGTAAGAATGTACAGAAACCCCCCCGTTGGACAAGCCAGGGGCAACAGTGGCAAGGAAAAACTCCCTCAGAGCTGAGGAAGAAACCTTGGGAGGAACCAGGCTCACCAAGGGGGACCCATCCTCCTCTGGTCAAACTACCTACAAGTGATTATACTACTAATATTAATAGCAGTAATATTGGTATTAGGAATAACTAGGAGTCTATGAGAAAACCTGAGCTACAGGCCTATTGCCATTAACACACACTAGAAGTAAACCATCAACAAATCCTTTCCCATAAATACACTCAACACTCCTCTTAACCCACTCAAAGCACACCGAGATCTTTGTTAAGGTCGTGCAGACTTGTTGATGTGGTTTAGGACACAGTATGACACCACCACTGGATGTGGTTCGATTGGGCTGAGAGCAGTTTTAGGACTGTATGTATGGAAGAGATCTGAGTGACTTAACCTCTAGTGTATGTCAGCAACGCCTTGTAGCTGCAGCGCTAAACTTGTGTAAATTCGATATTTCGCCAAACCATTCCTATAATATAGACTCCATCAGTGTATCTTTAGACATGTGCGTGAGGTGTGTGGAAGTCCTTCCCCTGGTGTTGTTTTTGGCCAGGCTACGGTTCATCAGCTGAGCGAAAGCAGACACTCTAGGCTAAAGATTTCTGAGTCTCTGCAGCCCATCAAACACTGCAGCTTGACAGGGCCCGTGCACCCGGGGGCTCTGGCACAACAAAAGCGCTCTGTTAGCCTTATATCACTCCCCTCACCACGGCTTTGCTGAGTGATAACTCATTGCGCGCTCCTCTGCTGCTACACCTCGGCTGTATAAAAACGCCCTCTAGCAGAGCGAGGCATCCCAATTAACTCCTTAAGATGCCAGGTTTATTTCACGCAAGGGCTTTTTATTCAGTAACTACCGGGTCTTCAATGCAAGCCCATTGTGCTATTCTTGAGCCCATGACTTTTTAAGAGGTTAGGTTTCTTGCCCCTGATCTGGATCTTTAATTGTAATACCTGTGGATACCGTGGATCACTTCATTTGCATAAGCAGAATATAACACCCAATTAAAGTGATCTGGTTTCTTTCTATTTACTTTGACGTTTTTATTTTATGATGTCTTAACAACCAAAGCAGTCTGTGCCTTCCTCTGGGATTTCAAAGCACCGTTACCAGTGGCTGTTGGCCTGTTATCATTTTTCATTTTAAAATAAAACACTGCAGACTGCCTGTGGCTACAGAAAACGTGCGTCACTTCTGCATGCTTTACATAATGGGGACACTTTACTGTAGGGCAGTGCACATAAGGCTGCATGACACCTACTTAAGCTCATCATGAGAAGTGAAATAAGCCTACATGAACATATATAAATGTTTACTCCACCAGGAATCGTCGACCAATGTTATGACATGAGAACCACGTCAGGTGACGCTGTATTTTTGCGGTCACCTGATTTAGCTCGACATTAAAGCTGGCAAATGCAGCTTTTATGACATTTATAAATATTTATATGCAGACAACATTATAATCGTAGGCACCCCTCAAGAAACTGGGCAAAAACAAGCACATAAACAAACCGATTACCTTTCATCTAGCACAGTCGAAAACTTGTCGAGGAACAGTCGAAAACTTGCTAGGAAGAGGACGCACGTGCATACCACCCCCATGTGAAGCAAGGATGCCAAGGGGCAAAAAGGAACCCACAGATCACAGTTTCAGAACTACACAGTTCAGCTGATTCTTGGGGTTTTCAATTTTCAAAATCCACTGTCAGGCTCCACCTCCGTGACCAGAAGTGCATTGTAAAGCTGTGGTGTGTGCTGAAGAAGGCCGTCCACCAGCAAAGACCCATAAATGATTAAGAAAATGTTCTGCATGGAGGAGATTTCTCCAACCTCGTTAAGCATTACAGAAAGAGGCTGTTATTCTCACCAGGAGTTTTGTTGCTTTATTAAAAATGTAGTGTAAACATAAAAATGCAATTTACACTTTTGTTTAAGCCTGAAATATCACTAACATACTGATTCTAGCTCATTTTCATTTTGCAAAGCGTGCCAGTAATTCTGGTCTACATCAGTTGTCATGGGTGCCTTATGTAGGTGCAGCCTTACATTTAGTGTTACCTGGATTATCAAACAATCAGAGGCAGACTGGCCTCAATTTGACTAATGGTGTTCAATCAAAAAGGTTTGGCTTGGATCAAGGACATCTCTAGGACAGCCAGAGAGGAACATTTATACCTGCGTGTTTCATAAAAGCTGGAAAAACATCCTGGGGGAGGGGAGAAGCGGGCCTGGTCGGAGGGTGGAGTGTAATAACCCTGAAAACCATAATCACTTTTTAAGTAGTGAGCGCCGCGCTGACGGATATAGCAAAGAAGGGACGGCCCCTGAAAGCGTGGCCCAGAGGTCCGTCTGGCACACATAGCTGTGGTCTCCAGCACAAATCTCTCTGGCTCGGCCAACCAGACACACAGCGTGGACACCGCGTCTGCACGGACAAACACGCTTTCGTGTACGCGACTTCAGTACAGTGGAAATCAACTATGGAGGTTTGTTTAGTTCTTTCTTTGTTTTTCTATCTCAAACAACAAACAACCACAAAGTAGTTTAAAAAAAAAAGGATGTTATATTTAACATCATCCTTATTATTAATTCAACATGTGGTCAGAAAAAAAGTGATATAAAAAGCATAACCGCCAATATTTCCTACATTGTATCCTAGAATGCTTTCCTGCCTGGGCCTGGCTAGTGACTGAGTGAATGGTGGTGGCGTGTTTTATTGGCCTGCACGGTTCACAGGGCTAAGCGCTTCCTGTGTGTGCTTCTGAAGGAGACTCAGCCTCAGAGCTGCCTGCTACTGACCCCTCACATCTCCTGTCTCCGCCCCACTAATTTGTAGTTGTGTTTCTTTTCTTTTTCTTTTTTTTTTTGCTCTCAACTCTATGGATGCTCCTATTTTCAGCTGAATAGTGGCACAACAGAGCAAGCATACTTTAAAAATTGGTCATCAAGCCATTCCTAGGGTAATAAGACCGTCTGAACAAACCTGTTGGATGACATTTTTAATTGTGTTCTCTGTAGCTTCAGAAATTACTGTCTATGGTGAAGATTTGACTTTAAATGTATGTGCAAGCAAGTGTAACTAGCAAAATGTATCCAAGGAGGAGTGGCCTGTGTCTGTGCACATCCCTTTGTGTATGGTGTCTTCGTTGGGGGGTGGGGGGGTGGTATTGCCAACCTCACTCATGTTAACATGAAGTGACAATTTGGTCTTAAAATCTGAGGGATAGTCACATTGGAAGCCACTGTAAATGCTCAATATATGCGCACCTATAAACTCACAACCACTGAATTCTATACTAATGCTCCACTCACTAAAACCCACTGTTCTGTTAATGGACTGCTATGCTCACACGGACCACCAGAACCTTCAGCTTGATCAAATTTTCTTGTCAACTAGGTTCAAATTTAGCCGGCTAAAGGGCACAAAAAGATAGTTAACACGCTAAACATCACCATTACCATCATCAATATTAAATTTAAGCTATAAAACTGCACTACGAAATACATGCATTGCTTGAATATCTCCTATGCTTTAAATGTCCATTGTTAGGGATGTTAGGAATGCACATGTAAACGATAGTGGAAACTGGGATAGTAATAGCAGTGGTAAGTTTCTGAGCAAAACTGCTATATATTAGTGAAAATACTGTAATCAAGACAAAATAGTTCATGAAAAGACGGCAGTACACTACGAGAAGGGACTAAAAGTTCTTGTCTTTTTGTCAAAATTGCACCATGTGGAGGTTTCCTGCAGGCCGCTCCACGTAGGAGTGGCACTTGGCCTACATGCTTCTCCAGTGAAGAACGCAGAAGGTTTGATGTTTCGCTCCTGTCCTCTGGAACACCAGAGCAGGGGTTAAAATGCTGCGTCTCATCCCTCTGTGGCCACATTGTTAGTGTGGAATGCAGAATAGGGTAAAAGGGAGCTCTCCCTCATTCAGGCTCTGCTGTTAAGGTTGCAAACACGCACCGCCATACAACAAGATTGTTGGCCAGTGTGACAGCTTGAAACAAGAAGTGAACCATTTAAAGGCAGTTAAACTTCAGAGGGAGAACGCACAAGTGGGGGGTTGTCACTCTTGCATTTTGTTAAGGAAAAAAAAACAAAAAAAAAAACTGATGTATAACACAAGTAACAAACTGCTGAAGTTTCCTGAAACAAGTTTCTCCTCTTTATAATGAATTTGTCTGGGGTTTTTACTGCCACTGGCATAAGATCGTTGAGATTTTCCAATTTGCTACAGCTTCTAAAACACAAGCAAAATGTCAGAGTCAGCAGACTGCACTAAGATGACTCAAGCCTGAGACAAAGCAGCCACACTATATATAACATATTATATCAATTAAAATCCATACGCAACATAAAAACAAATCTGGGGCTGTTGATGGGGGGGGGGGGGGGGGAGTTGGGGGGGGGGGGGGGGGGCGAGTACAGGCTTGGGGTGAGAGGGGTTGTAACGCCTGGGAGGCTGTCAACTGCCTTTTTTACTGTGGGAAAGGACGTTTTATTACTGGTTTAATATATTTTACAGCAAGACAAAAGAGCGGCCCCAACTGTAGTGGTTTTGCATATGGGCTTTATGGAGTCCTTTGTTATGGACGGCTTAACAGATATTGCCACTAAATTGCTGCCAGCTTCTCTTCCCGCCGGCCTCAACTTCACACCAATCTCTCGCCATCTACGTCTATCCTTCGTCATATCTGTAATTGTTTTCATTGCTCCAGCTCTTCTGAAAATGTGACTCTTAACATAGACTTACAAAACTAATAGAAAGTTTTATAATGCCTTATGTGCCTTAATTACTGTACAGTGTCCCTACGGCAAATACTGGAATTAAGACAGATTACAGGAGTAATGACCATCATTTTGTTTCCAATAGACAGAATGATATTGTTACCTAGGGCACCTCAGTCAAATCACCCCAGCAAATGCAACCACATTTTCATACTGTAGGGATATCATTTGGTTTCTGTGGCTTTGGCCCCACCACTCCCTTCGCTGGAGCAGAGAGAAACCGGCTTGGTCTTTATTAAAAACGATTCCTTTTCTACCACGTTTCTTTCATATATTTTATGTCCCTGGGGCTAATGGCAATCAGATGGTCAATCCTACTGAGAAAATGCTCAATTATAGCATGCAGTTATATCTAAAGAAAGACCAAACCTAGCGGATGGTAACGATCCACAGGCCTGGCTCCTAGGCTGGGAACAGAAGAGATGCTGTTCAGGAAGGAAGTACCTCTGTAACCACCTAAATATGTCTTTTAGTATTAGTATTATTTACCATTAGTTATGTTTTTTCCTCCAAATGTTCTGCAAAGGACAGTTGATGACATGTAAACCAAACAATTCACAGTTCTAGAACAGAAACTTGAAGAGCTGGGATTTCTAACAGTGGTTGATTATAACCAGGGTCACACTGTGAACCTACACGTGTATTCTGTGCTTTAACATGTACTGATGACAACAGTAAAATAGTGTTAAAGCTTAAAAAGTACGTTTTCTAATAGCAGGTACGCCTCTGCCACAAGTGTATTTAAAAACATATCTTTAAGACACGAAACTCCTCAAAACTTTCATAAAATAAAATAAATAAAAGCAGAATTTTATCTATGCCATGTAATAACTGATGTAGCCTATGGAGGCATTAACTCTTCAGATGTCAGGTCTCTACCACTGTGACCAATTCTGACCAAGTTTCTCAGAATTAACCATTTCACATCCAACCACTCTTAATAACACTGTTTACATTTTCATTCTGCAGACATTTCGAAAAAACTGGAATTCCCTTTTAAGGTTTTTAATAGGTAAAAAGAGGTCCTAAATCTAAACTTTACAGAAACACAGGCCAATACAAGACAAATTTCACCCTCTACTAATTTGTTGTTTGCCATTGTTTCTGAGGTCTGAATTGCAATGAGCAAAACCCCCACCCCAAAAAAACACGAAGGCCCAAATGGCAACAACATGAACGAAGTCTCTTCCCCTGTCTGATTTCCCTGAGCGACTAACAATAAAAGCCATGCAGCCAAAGCTATAAAAATTGGAGGAAAAAAAAAAATCCAGTCTAGAGAGGAGAGAAAAGAGGGAGCCGACTCATGAACTAGTCGTGATTGATTTATCTGGTCTGAACAGTGCCAGCAAAACAGCAGGGCTGTCTCTGCGCTCATCTTCACTTGCCCGAGTTCCACAGGCCAATCCAAGTCCCAGCTTTGACAACTGCAAATGGGTTGCAGAGCCCTCTGGCCTGAAGCAGGACATCATAGCAGAGACTTTGGGGATGGTATAGGCTACTTAAGCTGCTGCTGCAATAACACCTGATGAGGATTTGGGGCTTGCCAATGATCTGCCTTTGCATGGGACCAAAGAGCCAGTGTAAGAACCATTTAAACAACAGGGCTCTCCTAAAAGCCCCCGCTAATCACCAGTGATGTCTGAACCTCTTTCTGCAAGCCCCTAGTGGCCACTCTTTTTCTTTACCTGGATATTTTGAATTAATAATGTAATTATGTGAATTTTGCCCTATAACTCTGATATCAGATAGAACACCGCTATCTCTCAGCATCTAAAATGATTTGACTGTTGAGCTGCCAGTGAGCAATGACAGATGCATGCTGACTTGATTGCTCAAGAAGATAAGAAGATGGAGGTTAGGGATCTGGCCCTGTGATCGGAAAGTTGCCAGGTGGATCCCCAGCACGGACAGTCCATGACTGAGGTGTCCTTGAGCAAGACACCTAACCCCCAATTGCTCCCCGGGCACTGTGGATAGGGCTGCCCACCGCTCTGGGCAAGTGTGCTCACTGGGGGCAGTGTGTGTGTGTTCACTAGTGTGTATGTAGTGTTTCACTTCACGGACGGGTTAAATGCGGAGGTGGAATTTCCCCGTTTGTGGGATTAAAAAGTTAAAGTTTCTACTTAAAGATGAAAATTATACTGCTTACCACTGACATAATATTACACCCACGTTATTGAAGAAAATGGTGCAAAAACTAAGGGACTGCCAAAACGGGTAGAAACTGTATTTATGGCTAAAAGGGTTGGTCCGTCTTCCACTGCTCATTCTTTTTATTGAGCATTTTTGCAGCAGACAAAATGTGATCCCATCCAAATGCAGGTAAAACACAACAGAACAGTCAACAATAATAAATGGCTTTGAAAAGACTGACCTGATACCAGCCACTGGCCACTGGGGGAGACACTGATTGAGCGCACAAGACTGGTGTGGCCACGGTACACCTGAAAAGGGAACAGGATTGCTGTCATGTAGAACACAAGTAAAAACTGCTGGAGTTTCCTCAAACAAGTTTTTCCTTTTCATAAAGCTTTTTTTCTGGGGTTTTTTACTGCCGCTGGCACAGCATCTTCTAGATATTTTCCAATTCATCCTTCAGCTATGGCTTCTTAAATGTCAAGGAAGACAGACTGTACTATGGTCACCAAAAACGGGGAAACTCACAGTTAAACTCTACTACACAGAGCTGAATCTGGACAAAACGCAGAAGCTTTAAATCTGCATCAAACCTGAATAATTTATAGTATATCGAAAATAATTCACAGTAGTTACCAAATAATATTTCGATTAGAACATTTGATTAGAGGTATGGAATCATTTATAGCTTTTACTGAATACTTCAATGTATTTACTAAATGATTCATATTTACTTAAATGATGGTACTTACTGAATAAGCCTTGAGATTAATAACTAAAAATTAGTCTTTAGTTTAATCGATTAAGAAGATTAAACTCTTAAGAGTCTGTCACCTTCTAGTGACACGTACAGTAGATTTTTTTTTAAAGGCTTTAGAAAGGCTGCTGCAAAGACGAAAAAACACATTCACAGCCATAAATGAGCTTTTTTGAGGAAAAATGAAGCAGCTTTTCAGGGTGTGAGTCTATTACATCCCATTAATCCATTGCCACCCAGACATTTGGAGCCCCTCTACTTCTAGTCCAAAACAACGACAGACTAACGCTTGGTTTAAATGTCACCGCTTTTACAGGCACGGCTGTCTGAAAAATGTCAGAAAGTTTTGAAAAACCGAAATAATTCTCTTTTGATCTTTCTCTCCCCTCTAAGCAGTGCCACCCAAATACAACGTGGGTTTTTCCATTTCTGTATCCACTAAAATCTGAGCTTGCCATACTCACAGGGTGCATTCAAACAGTGGCCTGCTCTGATCCAGGACCCGTTTATGTGACCCTAATAATCACAAGCAGGTGAAGAATCTGACTGTGGATCAGCACACGGAGGTGCCTTATGAATGCAGGCCCTGAGCTGATGTTCACCTACCAGAGACTGAGTGGTGGGGAAGGGCTGCAGGTCTTTGGGTTTGGGCAGCTTAGGGATCAGGTCCTCTGGATTTACATTCACCTAAGAGAGGGAGGAGGTGAGGAGAGAACGCTGTCAGACAATTTTTCTCTGTAGCTGTGTAACAAGGCACACAATTCACAATTTGATTCAAATACAATCCAGTGGTCGATTTGGTGTATCGTTCAATACAGCAAAAACAAAGCATGGTTGAAAACTGACCTGTGCTAAATCCCTTAATTATTCAAATTTCAGTTTATTACAGCATTCAACAACAAAAAGCTCTCTGTTTTAAACCAAATCAGTGCTTTACAATGTCCAGATCCAGTGTCCAGCTAACATGCTATGACACGATAACAATACTTTAGTACAATATAACATAATATGCTGTCATACAATTTGATATATCCTTTCTTAAACAATGGTGCTCAGTTCACCATAGCGGAGTAAACATACTGACACATATACTAAATGGTACAAAATATTTTCATATTTTGAAAACAGACCGAATTATTTGCTTAATGTCTGTCTTTCACTGAATTTCTTGTCTTTGTGATGCGACAGGGATGCAGACTAGACGGCGTCATGAGTTTTAGTTCTGAAAAAAGCTCAAAAGATCCATTTGGGAGAAAACACGTCTCTGTGGCCCGTTTAGCTGCAAAGTTTAGTTTTCTTGAGAATTCGGAATGAATAAATAAAAAATAAAAAAATAAATAAAACGGCTAATTTGCTACAAATGATAGAATATAACACAAACTTAAGATCCTAGGATTCAGTATTCCTCAAAACACTACCCCAACCCCCCCTCCCCTGCACCCCCCCCCCCCCCTCCCCAACCCACCATAGGGCGTTGATCCTCACACTTCATTTCCCTGAATGTTACACTCTGATGTCTCAGTAAAAGTTACTTTATGTTTAGAATGCAAAACTTGAAAACTGCTTAATTTGCGTTTTATTTCAGGGCATTACTGAAACAACTGAGGAAGTCTATGTTAAGCACTTCACCAGCTGGAAGGAATAGCTATATGATGAAGAATCTGCTGCTCATGTAACCCACCCTCATTTTACGCTGTCGGGGGCACAGGTACAGGTCAAGGCAGCGCTCAAACCTCTCATGGATGAAGCGCGAGAAGGCTGGCACTGCGCGCAGGCAAGAATACTTCTGAGGCAGGAAGCTTACTCTCCGATCCTCAGGATCTTGCTGCTCCCATGCAAGTTTCTGAGAAGGGATAGAACATCCAGACAATATTCAGCAAACGTTCTCATTTGGATTACACAACATACTGCCTAAATGAAAAGCAGTGACGCTAAGCGAATTAACCTAAAGTGCAGTATACAGATTTTTTTCCTCTCTAAACAAACCTAAATAATCACTGAAGGACAGTTTTATGAGAAAATAAATATAGTGAGAGTCTGCAGACTGGCTAGATTAGGTCAAAGTTGAGCTGAATACTTCTGGTGAGGATGCACCTGTTCTAAGTGCTTACGCTTTGCATGCAAATTACAAGCAAATTCCCTCTATGCAAATTCTGGAAGCTGCATAGAGATGGATCAGAAAGCCATGTGCAAAATGCATGCACTCAATACTGAACACAGCTAAAAAAAAAAATTTAACCCAAAAAGAAAGACCTCTTCCTCAGTGAGCAGGTACTCTGGAGGGGGATTGTAGGACTCCTCGTGACCTGGCAGCCTCATCTTGGGGGCAGGGATGTGCATTTTGTGGCGCCCCAGAACGGTGTTGAGGTCCTCCTGTGCCCACAGGTCGTAGTATTTGGGTGCTGTCTCCTTAGGTCTACGTGGCTTAATCCAACCCATCTTTATGGCGTGAACCAACTTCCCAACCTGGCGACAGAACAAGAAAAAAGTGCTGACGGTCCTGCAGAAGCTCTAGATCACAATTTGGGGCCCACTTTGCAGTCCACAGAGTGACACAAATTACCCATGACCAATTTACAGCAGTACCAATTTCAACCAAATTGACTGATACACAATTATATATATTCTCAGTATGAGTGTCTAAACCGCTGCACTTAAAGGTGGGGGGACTCTTGTATAAACTATTTTTACTGAAAAATTTGTGAGTCTAATTTCTTTCAGCTTCCAATTTCAGAAGCCCATTACAGCAGAGTTTCAGAGCCCGTTCCACAGACTGTGTGGGAATCATTACAGCTAATGCCCCACAGATGCGAGCAGTTAAGAGTCCAACCAGTTGAAACATGACTCTACTGATCTAACCTCAGTTGTATTAAATGTAGTAAATAGAAATATTGATTTACTCCATAAGCTGGGAGGTGAGACAGTGAGGCATGAAAGAATAGTGAGTATGGGGTCTTACCTTCTCCTTCTCAATCAGAGAGGGAATGAAGCTGCGTTTGTCTTCAGGCCTGTTGGTCACTGGGTGGATCATCACTTCACTGGAGAAGAAGTCAATTGCAGGCTGAAAGAAATGGAAACAAAACATTTAGAGATCAGAGACGACGACGACGACGACGACGACTACTACCACCACTACCACCAACTACTACTACTACTACTACTACTACTACTACTACTACTACTACTACTACTACTACTACTACTACTACTACTACTACTACTACTACTACTACTACTACTACTACTACTACTACTACTACCACCACCACCACCACCACCACCACCACCACCACCACCTACTACTACCACCACCACCACCACCACCAACTACCACTACCACCACTACCAACTACCACTACCACCAACTACCACTACTACCACCCACCACTACCACCACTACCTACCACCACCACCACCACCACTGTTTATGAAGGAACCAAACACTGAGGTGTGCTACATGTAACTTGCACCCATAAATACGGATGTAATGGCACTGGACACACACCGGGTCAGATTCATAAAATGCACCGCCAGATTTAGTGTGACATTAAGAGCAAACACCATTTAAACATCGATTCTTACTGGCTCTTGTCTAGGACACTGGCGAAAATACCGGAGTGTCACAAAGACACCGGTGCGCTAATCACAGCCACAGTGCTTTCATGAACAGTTTACTGTGCTGCACATCTTGGGTGGCACAGCGCTGTTACCGCCGGGTTTTATAAACCTGGCTCATTGTTACAACTGTGATTGTTGTGCTCAATGCTGAACACTCTCATGGAATTAGGAGCAGACATGAGTTAATACATAAACGAGAACATCTGGGCCATCAAGATCTCCAGACACAACACACACAAAGATTTAGTGTCACACCACACCCCAGATGACAGGTGGCTTTTTCAGACACTCCACATAATCGTCTTTAAAGTGTGTCTGAGGTTGCTTTTCGCCATACTGATCACACGCAACCTCAAGTGCGAAATGACTCACTCACTGTTTTCTCTAGAGCCGAAGCTAACAGACAATTAGCACAGATGCTAATAAAGAAGGCAACCGTAGCCCGCTAACGGCCATGACAGCATTTTGACATTATTATGTGTGCAGTCCACCTACTGGGGGCAGACATGGTGGCATAGTTTCCCCCCTAAATGAGAATAATTGCCAGTGTGTTAACATACTGCGCCCTTAGCTCATTGCTACTGGTGAGTGCAGGCCAGAGGTTTGGTTGTGTGGCTGTGGAAAGTGAAGGGGTAATTCAGGGAGGTTTGTTTTTCTCCTGCTGTGTACTGGGGTTATCATCAAGTGAGTCTCGTTGCGGTGGGAAAAGCCTTCAAATTGCAGATGCTGAGATTATAAAATGTGGGTTCAGGGATGTGGGGAGGGTGTTTTAAGTTAAGGGTGTTGAAATTTTAAACTGTGTAATTGTCACATGAACGATGAACGACGCCCCGCCCCCCATGTGATCATTATTTTTATAATTATTTTATAACATGCTATAATGGGTCAAGACAATATATATGACAATATACACATATAACGTACACATCATACCACTGATCTTCCCTCTGCTCTCTCATTCTGGGCAAACTTTGCGCAGATAAACTGAGAGGCGATCAGATTGTTGATATGTGGCGCCGTAACAGATTCACGCCCACACTGAGCGCATTTTCATGCAATAAATAATCCGATCATAATTGTATTCCTGCAGTTTTCTGATTATTTCAATGATATTAAATATCATACCATTCTTAGGTCTAAAAATCCGATGAAGAAATCCAATAAAGAGAGCTGGATTTCAGCTTAACGATCAGATCTCTCATTGCATGTATATTCTTACCCGGGTATCTTTGATTTCTCAGTCTGAACACGTGTGAAAACAGGCCGCGGGACTGTAAATAAGAAAGCAACGGCAGCAAAACACTTCTGAAGCAACTACATGCTTGCCAAAATTAAGGATTTAAACCAGTCTTCCTCTTCTAGATGATGTATGTTCATATTCTCAGCTAAAGTGGCGCAATGCTTTAAAAAAAAAAAAAAAAAAAGCTGCGGCATGAAGTTCGAACTGTACATTACGTTTACGTCAAGTCTTCTGTGAGGTTACTAGTTGGCTGCAATCAGAAATCTGCGTACTGTCTGTCTCATGTGGACCTGGAGTTTCCCCATTACCTGATAACTCAAGTGCAGGTAAATGTGTTGAACGGATAACTGATAAATCTTATTTTTTGCAGTTGACGGATTATTAAGCACGTGTAAACGCACTCACTGAGGCAGCGAGATTCAACACTCAAGGGCACACCAATCAGTAGTCAAAACAGATGTTGAAAACAATTTTTTTTTTATATTTAAAAACATTAATAGGCTGATTTGGGGCTTAGATTTAGCTTAAACATGGTTACTGCAGGTATTAAAATCTACAAATAAAATACAAATAAATAAATAAACACTTTGCAATTCTGAAATCTGGTGGTGCTACAGCACC
Organism: Pygocentrus nattereri; assembly: GCF_015220715.1. Classification (NCBI taxonomy): domain Eukaryota; kingdom Metazoa; phylum Chordata; class Actinopteri; order Characiformes; family Serrasalmidae; genus Pygocentrus; species Pygocentrus nattereri. Next base: position 17,738,958 of record NC_051237.1, read on the forward strand.
CTCAGCACCCCCACTTCCCATTTCCCTACAAAAGGTTGGTTACCTCATACTCGTTGAAATTGACGTCACCGAATTTGCCCTGCTGCAGACGGTGGACCAAATCCACCTGCTCGTCCGACAGGCGGAGGTCTGTGCCAGTCATCTTGTTGTGGACAGTGCGCCTAGCAGCAAAAGAGAAAAACAAAAATGAAAAATGTCTGTGGGTAACAAATGGCATAACAAATGAAGGCTTGGCTCTTTCTGTCTGGATTGCAGTCTCACCAGTAATCAGGATTCTCCATTTTGTCCAGAAACTCGTCCAGTTCATCCTTAGTCCTGATTGGCTTGAAGATTTTCTTGCCGTCCAGGTCATAGCCGATGTGGGGATAATCTTTGTACCATTCCATTGGAATATTGCCCACCGTGTTGCGAATATCCTGTGAGCACATCGCCAGACAAGAGGAGGGGGAGAGAGAGTGCAAGAGAAAGTGAGCATGAGGGAGAAGAGCAATTAAACTCACAGGTTGGAGCGAATAGCCCAGTTCAACATCCATTATTTCAATCTGTCCTAAATGCTATAGAAAAAAAGGGCAGTGCATACAATCAACTTCCATTACAGTCTTTTCAGAGTTACAGATGAGGTCCCTGCAGTTTTATCTAGCTTCCCCCTCTGAGGTGAGCAAATGCGGCTGAAACCACTTAGGTCCTCGTCACTCCTTTTCCTTTCCTCATTAATACCCACACCTACACTCTCCCTTCAGAGAGCAACGTTTGGGGACCTTACTTTCTCTTGAAATTTTTCTTTTTCATTTTGCAAGAAAAAAATACTTAACCAGCTATTTATTAATACTTTGGAGAAGCTGCATGATGTAACTTCACTAGCTGAATAGTAATACAAGAAAGTCGTCGACTAGCCGTCTTTCATCATACCGAGAAAGAAAACAGCGTTCTGGATATTTGTTAAAAGAATTTTGTCAGTAGGTTGTTACTAGCAGTTACTGTCAGATGCTGAGATAGATAGCAGAGGTTTCGTGGTTTGATTTGCTAGTCTCAGCCATGGATGCTCTGCCCATAATGACAGAGCATGTGGCGTCAAAGCCTCCTCTGGTTATACCCAGAGGTCTGGATTGAAAGACTAGTATTTTGAGATAAAGTCCAGTTTAACTCAACTGAAATGGTAAACAATGGGTTGAATTCAGTATGTTACTTCTGATGTGCTGTTTGCTGTGTGTGGCTGGTATAAAAGTCAATGCTACAGCCTATATACTACAGTCACTGGCCACTTTATTAGGTGCTAGTAAAAGGTTGGACCCCCTTCTACCTTCAGAACGGCCTTAATTTGTCATGGCATACTTTCAACAAGGTGTTGGAAACATTCCTCTGAGATTCTGGTCCATGTTGACATGATATCATCTGATAGTTTCTGCAGATTTGTCAGCTGCACATCTATGATGTGAATCTCCCGTTCCACCACATCCCAAAGGTGCTCTATTGGATTGAGATCTGTGACTATGGAGGCCACTGGAGTACAGTGAACTCATTGTCTTGTTCAAGAAACCAGTTTGAGATGATATGAGCTCTGTGACATGGTGCATTATCCTGCTGGAAGTAGCCAGCAGAAGATGGGTACACTGTGGTCATAAAGGGATGGACATGGTCAGCAACAATACTCAGGTAGGCTGCAGCATTTAAATGATGGCCAATTGGTACTAAGGGGCCCAAAGTATGCCAAGAAAATATCCCCCACACCATCACACCACCACCACCAGCCTGACCCGCTGATACAACGCAGGATGGATCCATGCTTTCATGTTGTTTTACGCCAAATTCTGACCCGACCATCTGAACGTCGCAGCTGAAATCGAGACTCATCAGACCAGGCAACATTTTTCCAATCTTCTATTGTCCAATTTCGGTGAGTCCGTGTGAACTGTAATCTCAGTTTCCTGCTCTTAGCTGACAGGAGTGGCACCCAGTGTGGTCTTCTGCTGCTGTAGCCCATCTTCTTCAAAGTTCGACGTGTTGTGCATTCAGAGATGGTTTTCTGCATTACTTGGTTGTAACAAGTGGTTATTTGAGTTCCTGTTGCCCTTCTATCATCTGGAACCAGTCTGCCCATTCTCCTCTGACCTCTCACATCAACAAGGCATTTTCGTCCACACAACTGACCGCTCACTGGATATTCCCTCTTTTTCGGACCGTTCTCTGTAAACCCTAGAGATGGTTGAGTGTGAAAATCCCAGCAGATCAGCAGTTTCTGAAATACTCAGACCAGCCCATCTGGCACCAACAACCACGCCACGTTCAAAGTCAGTTAAATCCCCTTTCTTCCCCGTTCTGATGCTCGGTCTGCACTTCAGCAGGTTGTCTTGACCACCTCTACACGCCTAAATGCAGTGAGCTGCGGCCGTGTGATTGGCTGATTAGCTATGTGTGTCAACAAGCAATTGAACACCTAATAAAGTGGCCAGTGAGTGTATATTAACACCAGAAAACAGTTGCTATGTAAACAACTATACTAAACTATGTAAACAAGGGCTGAGTTAACATATTCTCATGAAATGTAATGCTTTATATATCAATATGAAAACACAAAGGCAAACATTATTGAGAGGAATTACATATGTTAACATAGTTAACTTTGTAGTGTTTACAGACCAATTTGCTAACCCCCACAAGATGAAGAAGAAAAAAAATAAACACACAAAGTCAAAAAGGAGCACCGCCCAACCCTGAATCTGCACCAATGAGCGTCATTTCCAAGCCAGTACCGTGTAATACATGTGTGATATTGTTTTGCTCTAAACAAACCCAGTTAGTCTTTAACATATCAGAAGATTTGCAAACTGACCAAAAATAAACAAGCAAAAACCCCCATCAGATGTCTCCGACATGGTGTGCAGTGTAGGACCATCCCTCCCCTTCATAAGCTCCTTATTCAACACAGTCACTTACAGAATGCCACAATAACGGAGCAGCTAATAAACCAAACAGAGAGATCTCTTTGTCTGAGAAATATGGTAGAGACGCACACACACACACACACACACACACACACACACACACGAGAACACCACCACTCTTTACACCAGACAGCTGAAAGTTCTCAGAGGTCGCAAGCAGCACTTTTAAGCACGGTCTGCACCTGTGACTTATTTCAATAAAAACACCCCTACCATATCCAATTAGGAGGGAGTGGGCAGTTGTGTCACGCTTGCTCCCACAGCTGCGAGCAGCTGGAAAACCAGCCCACCCCTACTCGTCTTCAAAGCTGTGTGCTAACCTCTCGCCTGATTGGCTGATTGCAAATGAAGGCTGATGTGATTGACTGCAGGCTGGTCTAAATAGCAAATCACTGGTCAAAGCTAACACTGCCAAGATTCAAAATGGTTTTTTAAAGAAAGAAAGAAAGAAAGAAAGAAAAAAAAAAAAAAAAAAAACAACTCCCACCTTCATTCCATAGTATTATTAGACATGAACTAATGTCTAGTATGGCACTGTGGATTAAGAGAGGTTTCACAGTCTTGATTTTTGAAGTGGTTGTATCGTCTGCCAGGGCTGGAATCTTTGCCAACAAGACATGAATGTTGCCAAGTCAGCAAAGAATCAAGAAAAAAAACCACACAAACACAGGGGGAAGTAACACTCACTAATTTGATACTTCCTATGAGGAATAAAGCCGTCACTTGACCTTGAAAAGACTTTCAGAAGCTCCTCGTTTATACTGTGTAGCATGAGCGGCTCTTGACCAGCAGCAAAAGCCTCACACGAGATGTGAAGATCATTCATTAGCTGTCTGTGCTATATGAAAAATACAAGTACAAGAGCTATTTAGAGGTAGACTAATTGTTATAAACAAAAAACACAAAAGGTGTTCGAAACATCAGTGAAAAGGTTTTTTCAGGGTTGGTTGTTATTACGAACTAGTGGAATATTTTGAGGTGGACAGCAGAGGTTTGGTTTGGTCATTTGTTTTGCTAGTGTCAGCTGTGGATGCTCTTCCCATCATCACGGTCCACGTTTGCCCAGTATGCATGTCAGTCAAGCAGCCCACTCCTGTTAAAGCAGGCAGATGTTCACTGAATGCTCATTAGCTGTCTGTACTACAGAAGATCTTAGCAGATCCTAATTAAAAGAGTACTGACACCTACACTGGGTGAACCACACAAGACTAATAGTGCTCTATATGAATGCAGTTGCCCCACCTCAGGGACAAAATGAAAATATCAAATACAAAATGATCAAGTGTGGGTGTTGTGCCTTCAGCCCTGTTTTCAGGCAAGAATCTTCAATTGCTTTTGGCTGGAAAAAATGGTGCTTCAGCATTTCATCCTGGTGTAAGGTCATCTAGTGCTGTAAGGCATTTGGTTGGATGTGATTACTTATTACTAATTGAAAGTCTCAATGACGGCGATTAAGTTTGGTTTACTAGCGATCATACAAGCCAACACGATGAGGTTTGGATCAAGATCGGTTCCTTATCAGGGTTATGATTGCAAATGTAAACCATGACTTCATTATTAAGAGTAATGCAAAGGGTAAATTAAAACTATGTTCACTGCAACAAGAACAGAAACTAAACAGCATCGTGGAGAACAAAATGTAGGTTTTTCGTATTTATAATTCAGGAGGTCAGTCTAGAAGCAGATTCCTTTCATGCCAAACTTTAATAAAAATATCATGTTGCCGAGTAACGTGACACCACTGTATTTGGCGATGTGCAAGCTAGTTGAGCAAGAGTACTGGGCTAATTTAAACGGTACAATTCTCTTGGTGCATGCATCTTTTTGCTCAAGCACAAAAGAATTCTTTAGTCATGAGACGGTCCAAACCTTTGTTGTCTACATTGTGGATGAATACATGTGCAACAACACAAACTGAGAAGGAAAAAGGGCATAGCCAATCGTCCAACTATTTTGGTACCCTGAAATCAAACGCCTATGTATAAAAGGTTAACAGTTCACCCCCCCCCCTTAAAGATAAAACCACCAGTATGCACATCATGTGATCATCACTTCATTTGCAATTTAACGTGCCACAAAACAGACCCAAAGGAACGGTCACTGTCCTAATAGCAATAAACTGCATTGTATTTCAAACAAGCAGTTTAGAAAAACATTCTTAACTTGATTAACAATGACTGAAAGATATTGCAGCCAGGAATCATGATGTCATGCTAACTAGCAGATCTAGCTTTCGTTTATTGTTAGTCACAATTGCATTCTTTCACCGAGCTACCCTTTCGAATACCCTTTTATCAAATGTCTTCTGAAGAGCCCACGCCAGATACCGACACATGACGGAGTGGGACACAATAGCAAAGCTACAGATGTCAGAGCTACGGGTCTGTGAGGCCCTTTTCAACTCCAGCTGGACAGTCTGCAAGGACACAGTAGAGGGACGCAGCAGTCCACCTCCACCCTGGGGAAACATCCAGCTCAGCTGCTTTCAATTGACCAGGCAAACGGAGCTTTTATGAAGTGTCAGTCAGGTATGAGCCATACGTGCAGAGTGGGGGAGAGTTAAGGTGGAGGAAGTCATTGGTTTGGACAGAAAAGTCTCTCACAGTCTGTTCTTTAATGCTCACACTCTTATCAGCTCATTCTGAAGAGAAAGCGCAGGGCACGAGATGAACCGAGCAACGAGAGTGACTGTGAGGGTCCGTGAGTGCTTAAGAAAGGTTCAGTACACCGATGACACCATGTCAATAGATACAACTCATGCCTGATTAAACCACTGATCAATTCCCATTAGAACAACTCCCACTTATTCAACACACATTCTTAAGGTGATTTAAGGCCTACTTTGCCTATAAATGGCCACAGGACTCCAAGCAACCCAAATCACTCTTGAAAAGCATTACGGTTCTGTAAAAAGAAAAAGATGGCTTTCACCTTATTCTCTCATGACCCAAAAAGAAAAAATGGTTACTATTTATATTACTAGTCTTCCTTAGAATGTGTATTTTGATCAGGTTGTGGGAATCACTTCAGCATTAAGTGGATTCATTTTTATATGTTCACACTCAAAATCTGGTACATTGCTGACATACATTTACAGGTAATGTGCAGGATTTGCATCAATACAAGTCCTGGTAAACAGTATATAATATAACGGTACACTCTCAGGAAAAAAGATACCAAACAGTCACTGGGTGGTACTCTAAGGAGTACATCTTCAGTACTCAAATCAGGGAACACTACTGTGCTGATTTCATTGATGACTCCACACACCCTGCCTCATCTCCAGCCGTCCTCATTTGTTCTTGTTCTAAAACAGAGCATGAAAAGGTAGAAACAAATACTTTTCCCTGAGAAAAACAAATTTAACATACAACTGGACCATAAAACCGTTGTTGTACCTCTGAAGGTACACTGTTGAGGCTATGATAAATTAAAAACGTACCTGCACAGTACATTTTTTCAGTCAATGCATGAAAGACCAGTAGCACCTTTATTTCTAAAATCATGTACAAAATACATTCCAGCACTGCTTTTGTTGTGTGAAAACGGTCACATATGCTCCACTTTTTAGGCTTATTTTGAGTAGTTATCACCAGAACTGTGTACAAAATACACCACTATGAGATTTCTCATTTGTGGAAGTTATACTATACTTCAAAAGCAAAACCACCACAAAACTGCCTGTTTCAATAGCCATATTCAAGACATGCAAGTCCTCCCTGTAATCTTGTGAAAATTGTAGTAGGTCCTGTGGAGACAGACTTCTACATCAGTCTTACCAAGATTTCAACTCTGAGTTCTGTTCACATTTAACCCCTTTACATTTGATTACAGTTAAATTTCCATCTAAAAATGTATGAAAGGGGCTATAGTTACAAAGAACAGTCAACGTCTATGGTGTGTGTGTTTGTGTACCACAGGTCAGATAATGGTTCTTTAATTACAGTACAGAACTGAGAGCAGGCAAGCAGGACCAGTTTTCTACTGTAAGCCCAAACAGTTATGAGCACAGACAGTAACTGATCAAAGGGCATCTCACTATTTATTGCTTAAGGTTAAACAGTGCTGCTAAATAAGACTGAGGAGCTGGTTAGCCAGGTTACTACCAGCTCTTTTCACCACAGAACAGACTGGTTCTGGCTAACTAATGTAGATGATAACTAAGCAAAATCGAGTGACTTGCTGGAGGGACAGAAAATCAAAATTAAGCCTGCTCTGTGACGTTTGGCATAGCCTGCTATCTGCTTAGCTACCGGTTGCACAGCCAGCCGGTGACAGATCCAAGCAGTTCTCATCACTGTACAGGAAACTGAATAACTGCAAAGTAATAACTTCACATTTTCCATCAAGTTTGGAGAGATGTTCTTTTTACTTACAGGCCAGCGGAGACATCATTCTTTTCGTCTCCAAGAGAGACCTTAGGAGGTGCAAGCAATCAGCGATGGAGCATTTGAACATAGAGGACACACGTGAGGTAATGCCAGAGGTAAGCTTTTACAAGTTCACTGCTAGGACGCCTCGGCCATGAAATGCTGTCTTTACAGGAGAAGATCAAACGGAGAGAGTCCAGTGCTAAAAACTGTGCCTCTTCATCCTTATTCTCCTCTCAGGCTACAACAGTGAACATGACCCCCCACATTTTCATGAGGTGCACTCATAAATGAGTCTGGGGCACCGCAGAGAGCTTAGGAAATTGGCCACACTGCAAGTTGAATGGCCTCCAGAGCAAGAGACCAAAGCCAAAAGGCATCACCCAGCTTTAACAAGATGTTGACTGTGCTTGCTAGCTCACAGACAAGATAAGATCTTTGTACCACGGTGCACATCTCTCAGTACTGATTCATTTTCATGATCAAGTTTGTAAGGGCTGAAACCACTGGGAACATCCCAAAGGTCTCCTCCTTGAACATGACCCATATTTCCAATTTCTCTTGAAACTAAACAATAATCGGCTTTGTCTGCACTCTATGCTCTCCTTGACAGTGAGAGAAGACGCAAGATGCCTTTGGAGTCCCATAATAAATGTCTGCCTGGTATCAGCTGGGTATCTGTTCCTAAGTAATAAGGCAGGCTGTTGAGGGAGCAAAAGCTGTGGCTGATTGAGGCCATAGGATAATCTGGCAGCAGGCTGGAGCAAAGGAAATTCGCTGTTGGATATGCCTCCGAGTGCAGAGGCCAGGCCCTCTCTGAACCAGGGTTAGCATGACGTGACACTGGCATATAAGATGTGCGGTGGCAGGGAAATGATAGGTCCATCCATCAAGACAGGTCGGGAGCCCTCAGAAACCTCCCCCAATCAAAACAAATGGACCAGAAGAGCAGAACTGAGACTTCCCCCTAAGGGAAGTCTGTGTGAATCAGACTCTGTGTGAATCAGTAAGTCCACTCTGCTCACCCGGGGCTTTGGTCAAAAAGGGGTAAAAATAAGCTGGTGCCGCTGTCAGGACAGCTGCGAGGTTTTGGGGAAGGAAAATCCGCAGGTCTGCTGCCCGCCGTCAGGAAAACGGCTCACATTTTCCGCTCCTCCGAACCGCTGACCTCTCGCTCACAGGGGCGGAATTCCTCAGCTGCCAAGACATTAAGAAGATTGCAGCATAGAATTTGGGGAGGCTTGACTTTTGGATTATGGATGCAAAAATGAGGAATTCAAAGAATAATGAGGAAATGTGTTTCCAAACAGGAAGCCTGAGCAACAGTTTCGAAGTTTTGAAGAAACTTAAAATGATTGAAAACGAAATTACAATAATGTTGCCAGTCCATTCAACTGAAAAAGTTTTGTCCAAGTGCGCTGAAATCGATCTTAACCAGTGTATAGAAGTGTTTTCTTAGAAAAAGCTCACATTCCGCATGTGGGAAGGCATAAAGGATAAGTGCTGACATCTGTATAAGAATAAATGGAGTAATCAACGTTCTTCGATTCAAGTCTTCTGGACACTTCAACCAAAGATAAATCAAACCGGGTGAGTCATACGTGTCCACGGTATGGACAATAAATGTATACACTTTTTTTTTTTCTGTTCCGCTCCACCTGGACTTGCTGAAAAAAATTTGGCCATGTGCCAGTAAGAGAGTCCTCTTATACATGTTAACATAAGAAAAATAAGCTCAGCAAATGGTTAAACCAGGTCACTTCAGAGCTCGATCGGAGGTCTGAAGATTGACTCATTTCTCCTTTCACATTTCCAGATCATCCTTTCCACCACTTTTGATCAAGCTCTCGACCTGGAAAATTGCTTCAGAACGTCCTGTATTTTACTGACAGGCCTCAACACTAAAGCAGCCACTGATACTATGTGAGGTGAGTCTTAATCTGTCAATTTAAAGACCATAATGAAGCCCAGTTAATAAAAGCCATGGTTGTTGCATACTGTCAATCTTTAATTTGGCCAAGAAACTGTAATCAATCTAGTAAGAAAGAACGGAACTGCAAAGGTCAGTTTGTAGGCGCTTGGCTTTGCTCTATGCTTCTTCTCTGAAGCCATTTTGCTTAAGGTCTCTTGAAACAACCAATTTCGCCTGATGAACAAGACCCGAGACATGCTTTTACTCGTGTTTTTCCAGACTGAAATCGTTTTTAAGTCTGATGCTGTGGTGTGAGGAGGTCCTAGAATGTATACCGCACCATAGATGGCTTTTTGTACAGGCATGATATCTGCCTACAGCACAGAGTGTGTTTCTGTTTAATAGTCTAGTTATGTTTACATGTGGGGATACTGCTGACTTCCTATGGTGTGCATGAAATAAATCAATTAATGAAGTTTGGTTTTTTTTTTTAACTGGTGATGACTCGATTAACCGTCTCCAGGCACAGGAAAGACTATTCTGATTCAGATGAGTTCAACAATTAGTGACCTACATTTTTCAGAAAAGGTCTCAAGTTCATGTTTAGGATTATTTAGTTTGTGGCTTTAGGACCGTAACAATTTCAATACAGTATCAAAGGCACACAGAAATTCCATCAGTGATACAGCTCTGGTATCTTATGAAGACCATAAAATTTGGGTGCACCAACTGTTTGAAAAGTATTTCTGTACATTTCAGTGCAATGAACATCAAAAAAAGGCATTCTGCTCCAGTTTTTCACGACTCCATTAAGCATTTTTGTCAGGATTATGTCACCAACATCACCGTGTAGAGGGAAAATTGACTTGGCACAGCCACTTGTATGAATGTGGACTATAACCTGGGACTGTCTAGACGAGAGCACCAAACATAGCAATCTGTTCAAATGAGTGTTTCTTTCAGGAAATCGATCCAAGCCACAGTTATGAGCTCGTATTAGCATCAGCATGCTTTGTACACAAACCATACAGACCTGTTTGCCAGATTCACATTAAGCCAAGTTTAGTCCAAGACTAGGCCTAATCCATGTCTGTGAAACATCAGCTGGAAACCAGCAATGAAAAAAAAAAAAAAAAAGAAAAGCAAAAACTGAGAATGCAAAGTCACTCAATGGCAGCTGTACATTTACACAGTTGTACAGATGCCAAACCAAACACTGAGAGTAAGCTTTAACATTTGGCTTGTACACCATTTAGACGGAAACATTACACCAAAGCAGGTTTCACAACAGCTCATCTTAAAGTAAAGGATTAGTGGACAGGAGAGGCTTAAAAAGTCCTCCCTGACGGTAAGTGTGATTCAGACCAAGAGTGAATCACAGTGAACACAAAACCAAACGCAGGCCTTAGCCATCACTAATCATGGTCATAATACAAATGAAGGTGCACCACTAAACATTACTGCGGCATCAGTAACGTTCACACAGGTTTTGTCCACCATCTCTCAACTTCCCTATGTTCTCTTTATCCTCTATAACTGCCATCGCCTCCCTGCCACCACCAGCATGTCATCACTTGGGAACAACAGAATGGAAGCTGTTTTTGGATCAAGAGCTACGTGCCTGGAAGTGCAGCATTCCAAATGTCCTACCTGGAATCTGGAAGCAAAACAAAGAAGGGGAAACCAAACAAAAAACATCCAGAGGAAGGGTTGCTATAGAAAGACTACCAACATCATCTTCTCCCATCACACGCTAGGCACTGCTGGTCCAGCCTAGGGCATCAACAGAGGGAAAATTTTAGAAGACCGCTAGGCCTGAATCTGGATCAGTAGATGGAGAGGACAGCTTAAAAGGCCAGTGATCATTAGGGAACAAATAAAAGAAATGCCAGGAGGTCAAAGAGGGGGAAAAGATGAAGTAATGGCAGTTACCATCACCATAGTGAGACTCTCCAGAGCAGTTTGCAGTGCTCTATATGGAGGCGTTTTCCCTTTTATCAAAGTTTGAAAATATTACGAATACTTTCAATGAATCACAAGCATTGGCAAAAATGATATCAGGTTGTTTGTACAATTTCAGAACCAGTACGTTTGTCAGGATTTGTGCGAATCAAAACAAATAATTAGGCAGATGGAATTATGAACGTCATTCACTGATTTAGTCCTAGAATATCCCCAACAAGAGATCTTTCCAGACGTAATCGATCACCCAAGACGTGTTCAGTGTCCACATTTTGCTTCTTTAGATGGAGTTAACGATGAAGGTAACGTTGCCAACAAATGCGAGAACTTAATTGTCAACCATTTCCATAAAGGCATCCCAAAAACTGCATCAACACTGACGTGCTTTAAAACTAAACAGGAACAAAACTACACTGTAGCTGAACACAACCACTTCGACTCCCACTCACCAGCACACGTCACACAGGCATCTGGACGCTAAAAAGTATGTTCGTAAATAATTGTCTTTCAATAACTCAGAACTAATAACTTAATTTTGAATCTAGAATCTCAAGCTGAAGATATGTTTATGAATAACAACAAAAAGTAATTTAGTGGACATATGCCTGAATCCCATTTCATGGGGAAGGTGGAAATTTCACAGGGCCTGTTGTCTGAAATGGGTGCTCGCTACATTCAGCTACATGAAGTGTTACTCAACACAGTCAAAGTGTGTCCTAAACCATGTCAACAAGTCTGTGATGTTAATGAAGACCTTGATGTGGTTTGAGCAGGTTGAGCGAAGTTTTGGGGATGTATTTACAAAAAAAAATTTGGGTGACTACTGACTTCTAGTGTTCAGGAACTCTGGAGGCAGTCGTACTATACACAGAAACCACGATGACGAATTTCCAGCTCAAACAGACCTCAGGAAGAAAACAGTGATCCAGATTACATAAACCTGGCTGACAATAAGGTTAGTGTGACTCTTCAGTCAAAGATTTTTCAAAGGTATTCACGATAATCGCAATGTAGCCAGAAAAGCAAGAGCACCCCCGCTGTAAGTGGTGGTCTATAGCAGATTAGCTCTCATCTCTTCTTCTGCAGGTAGTACAGGGTAAAAATGATTTGACCAATGACTTTTTTTCTGACCATGTACCATCAGCTCTCCCACTGGGAGAGTTCCACACATCTAGGGCAGGGTTTGTCAGAACATATGCTGTGGTTGGACCCCTCTGGACCGCTGTCAGAGTACACACGTTGTAGACATGTCAAGTCTATCTGGATTATATTGAGCCTCAACTTAGTTTTCATGGAACTTATTTACTAATCTGACTCTCAGAGCAGAGACGGTACAGTTTGTGGTGATAAGATCCAAGTATGCTTCTGCCGACAGCTTCCAGGCCTGGCTCAGAACTCCAGCCCAGTGATAACTCCGACATGATCGATGGACTGAGAGCCACATTTCCCCTCGACAGCCTGTCAAACTAAACTGGCACAGCGAATTAACACATTAAAAAGGAAGGGAACTGTACTGAGAGAATTAGGAGTAGCACAAAAAAAAAAAAAAAAAAATATCGGAACCAGACCCTGATAATGCTTTAAACAGCTGACACTGAGGGGATATGTTGGGTGGGTGGGGGGGATGTCATTACGGATGTGGCGTATCGACTGCAGGTTTTGTGGTCCAGGCCTCTGGTCTCTGTACAAGCACAGAGGTCTATTAGGAAAGTGTGTTTGATATTTCAGACGTTTATGGATGTGTCTGCCTGCTTGGGAAGATTTCTGAGCTGGGGTAGAAAAGGAGTGGCCAGCAGGACAGGAGGATGTGGAACTATAGCACACCTGTGAGACCCACACCCACCCACAAACACACACACATCCATCAATGGGTGTGTCTATTCTGTGTGGAAAACCCCAGACAAAAGAAAAGGACAGTGTGAGGGGCCGACTGACAACCAAAGATGTAGATACAATCCTCAAAGCAGTGCCCAGACTGTCCACAAGAGTTCTGAAAACTCAAATATAGTCTCACCACCCACAAAAGTAAACGGTACACAGTACTTTGGTTAAAATTACATTAAACAATATTACAATGAACATGAATAGCTTTAATACAATAAGTAGTGATTTTATTTGCGTCAATGTGATTTGCACTTTGTGACAGACAGGTGTTTTTTCCCTGCTTGTGTTGGCAACACTGGAGTGATTTTTCCATACTTTCTATTTTACCTTCTTTTTCCAGGAATCTCCATCAGAAAAGCGACGTGTTTCTATAAACATATTCCTAAATTTTTATCCTAGTCATCATCTTTTTTTCTAGCTCTTGTACGTTACTCAACACTAGCCGATTAACTTGATAAAGAAAGGGCTGTTTTACATTAGACTGGGAAAAAAAATCCAAATATGTTAATTATTACATGTATCAAATTTAAATCAAACACCTACGCCACTACACTGAATACAGTATAATAATAATTTAAAAAAAGTGACTCGTTAGCCTTTTAAATGTTCATGGAGGGCCTACTCAAAACCAACACCACAGCACAAATGTTCTTTGGTGCGTGCAAGTAGCAGCCTTCTGACAGGTGTTTATTATTTATCTGCATTCACATCAGTATTTTCTTCCAATACCTAATGAAACAGCGGCTTTTCATGACAAATGGAAAAGCACCCCCTTTCCCCCTGTTCAGTTTCTTTTCCATGACTGAAAGAAAACTTTATTAGCTGGGAGAATGCTTTTCACCACAGTTCAACTGCCTTTTCACATGAAGATGGACATCACCATCCAGCTTCGTTGTCTTCTAGGTGCCTGAATCTCCTGCTTATGCTTTGTGCGTGGGCTATGGCTGCAGAAAAAATAAAGGGATGAGCATTTGCTCTCTGGTCATGTCACAAGGTGTCTAAGAGCAGTCCTCACATGATATGCTTGAACACAGTCTGTGCTAAAATCTCTTCATTTGAATCACTTGTAATGTTCAACTAGCAAGATTCATTACAACTGACAAGTTCCTTTGGCCACAGAGTTTCTTTGGTTCTTGCCAGAAGTGGATGCAGTGCTCTTCTAGACTGGAGAACTTCAGCTCGTTGCACCTTAGCCATCATAACCTGAAACAAAACACTTCCCAAGCAGTGTGTAAAGCGATGAGCAAGGCAACCGTATTTCATCCACAGTCAACTATGTCAATGAAATGCACGCAGATTAAGACACAGTCTAGTGTGTTTAGCATGAAGTTGGGAAAGTAAAGCACTTTCAAAATCTGACAGGCTTATACGTGTTGAAGAGTATGAAGCGTTAAGATGGTGTGATTTATGAATTCAAGCTGGCACAAACGTTTTTTTCCAGCTAAAGCACTGCACTGGTTGTGGTGCCACAGCTTGGCAGCTATAGAGTGCGTCTGACCTACAGAGTCGCTTATTTTAAAGGGGGCTGAGGGGCACCAGCTGAGAGGAGAGAGCTGCTTAAGCAAAGGGATTTATGGAAGTGGTTCCATAGCATACCCATTTGGAGAGACGAGCCATGTGCAGACGCAGCAGACCGCGTCTCTTCTCCGCAACTGTAGGTTTGCATTTCCCTCTAATGGGATCATTTATAATCCAAGTAATCTTTACCCCACTGTGGAATTCTGCCGCCGCTCCACTTTCCACTCTGGCCATCCAAACGGAGCGACGCGTCTGCCGGGGGAATGTGTGCCGACGTGTTACGCGCCGTGTCCGTCACTGTATGTGCGTGCGTGCTTACGCGTGTGTGGGTTTCATGAGTGGCAGCAGCACGCGGCCCATTAGGAACGCTGTTAACAACTACCACTAACAGACTGGTGGAAAAATCTGAAATTGGAAAATGACCATGGAATACTGTCCAAAACCACGTATCCTGAATAAAGAATATTAGAAAATATGAACTGAAAAGTGACTTTCACAATTGCTGCTTCAATTCAGCTTACGCTGTGTAAACTGCGTCAGATTAAGGCATTCCCTCCAGTTCACATAAAGAACACAGTCTTTCTAATACCCTCAGACGTGAGCATCAGGGACACATGACTCTCACTTTTTTAATCAAACAGCTTAATGTTGTACGCAAACACTGTTCAACTGTCAAAATGTGACATTCAGTCCCCAGTCTTTACAGTCCATTCATGGAAACTATACAGACGTGAGAAATAACAATATTTTTTATCATAGATGTTGTCAGTACTTAAAGGACACTGACCAGCTGCATGCTTTGTTAGATAGACAGTATAATTTAGTTAGTGTGGCATATGATGTGAAATCAAACACACGTTGAATAAAAATCACTTTTTTTGCTGTTTTTAAATGTAGCTATGCTAGTGCAGAATATCATGGTACATAGGCAATGGTATAATAAAAAAAACTGTCTTAAAGTATCATAATATATCCACAACCACTGAAACTAAGCCATCAAAACAGCCCGTTTCCATGAGGTCATGAAAACACATTTGCACATATCCAGACATTCAGTCTACAGCGTTTATGCTCCGCCCTTTCACACTGAAGTTATAAAGTGTGTTTCATCCCAGACTTTTTGAATGACAACACAGTCACAAAACAGCCTGTTTAATTTTAAGGGACAAGGAGAAAAGGGTCATGTTAGAATGAATCGCAACTGTTTTCGCTACACCAATCATAAGTGGAGCTCAGGAACAAAAAAAATATAACATATAGAATATGTGCCCTTTAATACTGACTGACCCACACAGCTCCCCTAGTTATGAGACAGACTGGTTTACTCTCCTTATTACAGTGGAAGAACTATAGTCACCAAAGCCCTCCTCTGCTCCTTTGTGTTTCCAGCCTGTTTATACGCTCAGTGCAGTGTAAATGTACCCAAGAGAAAACATGCCATAAAAGAACAGAACAGGGGTTAAAAATCGCTTTAACAATGGAAAAGTTAGAGTAAGTGCAATTTCAAACCAGAACAAAAGGCTAACCTAATTGCCTCTCCTTCGCCTCTCGGCGCAAGCTCCCGTCCCTTTTTAAAGGAATTAACTGAAGTCATCACTGGTGTGACCTTAGCGAGATCTGCGTGCGTGAATGAGAGAGAGAGTGTGAACCGAAAGCTCGCTGGCGTGGGTGCGCGTGTGTATGGGGGGCTGCAGCTGGTCTGCATCTGGCTTAGATTAAACCGCCTGTGTTGCACTGGCCTGAAAGTGATACAGGGGCCCGTTTCCTCAAGCCTGTCCAGACGGAGACGCCCCCGCTGCAAGCCCACACGCTTACGCGTGGGTCCGGGGTGACAGTCGGGGGGCTCCGGCGGTCCAAATCTCGCCGGCTGTGGTCAGCCGTGTACATAACCTGAGCCTGACAGCGCTCTGGCTAGCGACGCAGCTCCACGGCCAGGGAGCCAAGCCGAGCCTGGGGAGACGCACAGGGTTGAGAAAGTGCTTTCCGCAGGTTGGGGTTTTGGGGGGGGGGGGGGGGGGGGGGGGGGTCAGATTAGATGTCGCACAACGCTGGGGAGAAGTAATGACTGTCAGCTGAGAGCCTCTGGCTCTGCTCTAAGGGAAAAGAGTGGGCAGGGCCCCTCTATGACAGGATGATAACAAGCACTGTCATTTGTTACCCTGGACGCAAGGCTTTATGAGGTAACGAAACGTCCCGTCTGAGGAGAGGGCCGCTGCGCTCAGCTCTAATGAACGTCGTCATATTATGACCCGATTCCGCTTTTAATATATTGACTGCCATGGCAAAGTTTGCTCTTTAATACTCAGAGGGTCAAAGCTCAAGTCCTGAAGAGCATTAGTACTGAGTTTGCCGTCATAAAGAACAGAGCTCAGAGAGAGGTCTCCTCACTGTTTCGGATAGCAGAGCAAACAGGATTTTATTTATTTATTTATTATAGTTAGTTGAACGGCTTTAATAAAAAAAAATAAAAAGTTGCTACTGAAGTGGCAATACAGCTTCTCTCAATTCAAGGTCCGACATCCTTCATGTAATTAAGCCCTGCACCAAAAGGAAAACCATAATGAATTCAGTACACCGCAATACTGAACATGTGCAGCACGGATATGATTGACAGACGAACACTTAGCCCAGTAATTTAGTTTAAATGTTATTCCCCGTATTGGATTTGGACATTTTGGAATGAAAACTACATGACAACAGTGAACACTTTCTGGAAACCTTTTAGGTGGGAGGCTGGGAGCTGTAGAAATCCTTTTCTCCCACCAAATAAATAAGAATACTGCGAGATACAAATACACATGAAATCATTCTTTCATTGAAAACTAAAAAAAGTAAATCTCATTGCTTTGCACAACAAACTAAAAACAGCCATGCAATTAAGACCCCCTCTAAAGATAGGCACACAGCCAACCAATACCTCTTAGCCTGGTCTCACAACTGAACTGGGAAGAGAATGGTAAAGCAATTCGGATTTAAAATTGGTTTCACGAGGAAATAAAAAATAAGACAACTTCAGATTTGATTCCAATTTCCCTAAAAGAGGAAAAGTCTGCTCGAAACAGGATAATTGTACACAGTTCAACATGCGGAAAACATTAGTTTGGTACAATTGTGTTAAAAAAATTGACTAATGATTTATTGCTCCTAGTAAAACGAGTCAAAAATCCTTTTTATTAGGATGAAGTTAAGGAGTCCTCTCCCACTCAGAGCGCAGTATAAATCTCTGTGCTTGTAGCAGCCATTAGAAAACCTGTTTTTATTAATGAAAACGAGAAACGCATATGAAAGCATACTTTTCTCCCCCCCCACAGAAACCCTAAAAAGAAAGACACTTAAACGTATTCGCTCATATTTAAGCTTTACACAAATATAAAGATTTCACTGGGCAGACGACATTCAGACATCTAAGGAGACTGACTCACAATGACTACAAATTACTGAAAAAAGGAAAAGAAGAACACCAGGAGACGAGACACAGGCACTCTATCTCCACTGGTGCTCATGCTCACTGAGGGTATTGGGGAGCTCTTGAGCCTTTTGGGAAATGAGCTACCCTTGCTGGCTGACCCGTCTGACTACAGCTCACATCGCTCATTATGAGGCTATGGTTCAGGACAGACTAAACATGAAGTCGCCATTTAAAGGGATTTACAGCAGCCTCAGAACTTCAGAGCTTTTGAGCCTTTTTTTATCATATTCATCTCCAGTCAATCTCAAGCCATCATTTTAAAGAGATGGTACAAAACCACATCATTAAACAGTCTTGAATAGCGTTGACCTTACATGCTAAAAATGTGAATGTTGAACATACTGGGGGTGGCTATCCACCATTTATACCTTAATATTTTCCAGAAATTCAGACAGCATGCTGACATCAGGACTTGACCCCAAATTGCATGAAAGGATTGTCTGCAAATGAAGTTTGACTTCAGATATTGCTTTACACAGCACTCTGGGTTGGGCTTTGGGTATTCCACTTCTAAAAATGGTCATGTCTCGTGTTCAAGGCTTTTCTGGACCTCACCCTGCATTCAATTACAAAGTGATCACATTAACTAAAAGACCTTTAGAGTCCCAAGTAATGTCACCTAACTGTGAGAACCTCTGCTTTCTAAGGCTAGTAACCCTAATGAAGGGAAATACGGTAAAAGACTGCAAAAAAGGGGCTAAAAGATCTGTTCATGGCCATCTTGGCAGGCATTAGGGTGAAAGCAGATATCTCAAAACTATTAGAGGTGTTGTGTGCAACTATATAGTTATACTTATTAGCTGCTTATATATTAAACAAAAGGACAGATGCAGTGTCGTCCTTCTTCTGCAAGATAACGGGGGCCGCAGAGATGCGTCAGTGACCGGAAAAAACTGCACGCACAAGTTTGACTTGCTGCGTCCTGCCAGCGTAGCCTGCTTGTCTAGTACGACAAAAACACCAGTTTGACGACATTCGAAAACTGAGTTGTAACTAATTATTTAACAATCATAATATCACTTATATTAAATAATGATGCTACTATCATAACATTTTAGCAGGTGATTAACTGTTCTATAAATAATTGCGATTACCAATTAAGTTGTCTTTCCTTTTTTATTATTTGCAACTATTAAAATACACCTAACTTTAGATATATTTACTTAGTAGCTAACACTGGTTGTGCAGTCAAATCAATACACCTTCACAAATGTCTATAGTTATGCAGAATCAAGCACAGAGCTAAGCAAAGCTAAATGTAAGATGGTGAAAACATAAGCGAAACATTATTTGTTCTGCCAGTATAAGTGCTAAAAGCACCAGATGTGGCTACATGGCTAACAAATGAACATTACACATTGCTGCCCTCTAAAGACGTTAGAGCAGTAAGGTGTAAGTCTATGAATGCATTTACTTCTCTCTTATATTCACATCTATCTGCCTGAATGCAACACACCCAATTCACAGTTAGCTTGTTCAACATAAGACTGAAATCTAACAGCTGCGATCATCTTCAATGACTGCGATCATCTCAAATGATTGTGATTAGGTGATTATGTAATAATTGTGACGAGCCCACCTTCAATCTGACCTCGATTTTGGGATTTTTATAAAAACGTCAGCACTGATGTACATGTACTTTTGGTTGCTGTAGCCTTTTCTCTGGTCGTTGGCGGCTGAGAGCTTGTATTCCTGCACTTTCCTTGCATTTTTATTTGACCCCCTGTAGTTGCCCTATAAGCTGCTCGGTTTTATGTCATAAAACCAAACATAAAGGTGTTTTTCATGACATCTCAAACAATTCATTCAAAACAGGCTGATTCAGGTGAGTTTCCACATGTGGAGTATGTGGGGAGTGAATGGCATGTTCTGAAACTGAAATTGAGTAATGTTTATATACCACTTTGAATGAAATCCAAATTTTCATAATATGGGGCCTTTACTGCTCTAATAATGGAGTAATGGAGTGATGATCTATATAAAGCGAACTAAACATCTTTAAATTCTCCCAGAACAAAGAGTTTCAAAGAGTCTGCCAAGCAAGTTCAAATGACTCATCTTCAAGGAAAAAATGGGTCTAACTCAACATCAGAGTCACTGTACATACATTTTATGGCAAACCTAACAGAGTCTTAAAAATACTTTGGCCATTACACATTATGTCATTGGTAATTCAGAGAGAAACAGGTGCTAAATTCTGACTTATGGCACACTAGGACAGGATTCTGCCTCAGAAAGCATGACTAAACCATACCAGTTTAAGGTTGGTAGAAAAACATGGAAGGTAGACACCAAAGAATGGTCTCCACCTGTCTTGTAGGTTCTGTAGAGTCACCATGAAAAAATTCTCCCTAAAAGAAAGATTTAACTTGCAAAGAGCATAGCATGAAATAAGAAAGAGAATTTGATGAAAATACGAGAGAGCTAATCCCAGCAAAGGAGCTGATAGCTCCACTTTGTTGCCTGCCTCCCTGGTGCAGCCAGCTGGGATATTTGCATAAGCAGTGAAGGAGAGGGATGGAGAGAGCGAGACACGGAGAGGAGGGGTGTATTCACCCCAGACACTCCCACAGTCTATAAAGCCCAACCATGCTGAATCGCTCAGACTGAAACCACACGTGGAGCTCGGCTCAGAGGGAGAGAGCTTACTGCTGAGGCAATGAGAGGCACACTGAAGCACCAAGCCTTGAAGAAACAGAGGTTGTGAATCCAAGATCTCAGACAGACAAAGTCAAGCCAAGTGAACGTGAGGAAAGGCGACCCTACAAAGACTAGGAGATATAGTTATCATCTCTGGACAAGCTTATAAAAGGAGCAGAGAAGAACCTTCTCGTGTTGCTACGCAGGACTTTAATGCCAAAGTGATGCCACAGTGGAGCACAACCCATGCTCAAGAGGACTAGGATGTGTGGCAAGTAAGTCACAACCCTGCATGCCTTGCAGTTCCTTATACTGTGTGATCCATGAATGCGTGACTGTGGAACTCTAAGCCAAAGACAGTTCTAGAAGTTTCTTCGCCTGGTAAAAGATGTCATTCGCGATGGTACGCCCGGCCCCAAGCCGCTACCTCTACTCCGAGATCTCCATGATGTCCGAGGACGATGAGAACGGCAGTGAGAGCTCGGGCTCTGACGACCGCTCCTTCCGCCTGGACACCTCCAGTTACGAGCTCAAAGTGGGCAGCAGGAAGCGGAAGCCAGGCAGCGGAGGGGGTGGAGGAGGGCGGCTCGGGATAGTGCCATCGGGCACGGGAAGTGGTCCTATGATGGGCGAAGGTCGGCAGCGTAACGCAGCCAACGCGAGGGAGCGGGACCGCACCAACAGCGTCAACACGGCCTTCACCGCCCTCAGGACTCTGATCCCGACCGAGCCGGCAGACAGAAAGCTGTCAAAGATTGAGACTCTCCGCCTCGCCTCCAGCTACATCTCGCACCTGGGCAACGTGCTGCTGGTAGGCGAGGGCTGCGGGGATGGGCAACCGTGCCACAGCAGCGGACCCTCTGCCTCCTATTACCACCACCATGGGTCACCTGGAAGAGACGCTGAGAACTCGCAGCCCAAACAGATCTGCACTTTCTGCCTAAGCAACCAGAGGAAAATGGTGAGTGGCAAACATGGCCGTCTGGGACATTTTTCCGTAGTCTGAACTTTAAATCTGTTGAATAAAAATAAAAGCATCAGTTGGGCGATATTTCCCAAGGTGTCTGAATGAATTTGGTTTTAAGTGGTAGAGAAATGCAAAGCAAATGACTCTTCCCTCTGAGTAAGGTCACGGAGGGCAAACATGAACGTATTATATTGAACGTCAGCTGAAAACATACAAAGCTTACTTGATTTAAAATAAACCAATTTAGGTGTCAAGCACTAAAAGGTAAGAATCTCGATGGCTAAGGTCGAAACTAACATTACAATTACTGATTTACAGACAGAAGTCTTTCCAACGACAGACACTGTTATTGTCATCCATAGAGCTACCATGTCCAATCTCTAATCCACCTCAATAAACTTTGACAGTAAATTCACGTTTCCCAATATTTCATTTCCCAGCCTGAGTTAAGTCTCTTTATATTATGCACTGTATCTTTATGCTGCTACCATTACTTCATAGATGGTTGTAAGAAAAGATGAGATTAGCTCCAGGCAAACGGAAAGTATCCGATCAACAAGAGACTGTCAAGCGGTATACAAACACATCATCTGTCTTCCCCCCCTGCTGGTCCTCAGAGAGTGACTGCGCTGACCTTAGCCCGTAAAGCCAACACCACGGCGCATTAAAAATAAAACCGTAAATCACACCCTGGCCATAAGGAATACAATAACACCAAAACCAAAAACAGAGGGGAAAACTGTAATTTAAACTTGTGCAGCAAAGAGCCGTCAGATGTGAAATATAACATGCGCCCGAGACAATTAGAGTCAGCCATGAAGTTGGAACATATTCGGCTTCAGTATATCACCACCACAATGTGCATTTTACTCCTCAAAAACTTGACGCCCATCCAGAAAATCCAGTTCAAGGAAAAAAAAGGGACCCTACTGAATTCAATGAACTGCAGATATCGAAATGGGAAAGGGTACAGAGGGCTAAAGTAGCAGGGAAATGGTACTGATGCAGACACTCTGTGTCCTGCTGAATTAAAATATGCGTACTTATGACAAATGGGCAAATGGGAGACATAAATATGCAAATGTAAATGTTCCGTGATCTAAATATCAGGCCCGAAGCATTCTGGGAACATCTGTTCCCGTCTCTTCCGCCAAGCAGCACAGCACCATCCTGAGCGATTTACTCTCACATCCTGTGTTGTTCTAAGGTTCTTCCTCACTGCCCAATTAATAACTCTGTCAAGCAAAACACACAACCTGCTCCAGCCCTCAGCCCAGAGATCAATCTTAGTCATGGGTCATACCACAAACTGCGTGAAAATGTGAAATAATAAAATACAGTCTCAAACTGATAACTGCTGATCAGCTGAACTTGCAGAAGGAGTCTGATTTATTCCAAAGAAGCCCAGCTTTCAGGACCTTTAACCGTGGAAATGCTTCATACAAGTCCTTTAATATGTGGCCCCCATAAAATAAAAAAGAAAAACCACAATGTTCCGATCACTGAACATCTCAAATCCCCCACAAAGCACAGCATGCACACAAGAAATTTGTGGGGCATCGTTTAAGAAACCAACACACTGCTCACCAACCCAACAAAGTACAATTTGCAGGGAAAACTACATAAAAAAAAAACGTTCAAAGTCACCAAAGTCCACCACGTCACTGGCAAGAGTCTAATGACTTTAATAAATCCGGATCCTTCTGCATATAAATAAAATAAGAGTATCTGGGCCTTGAAGGTTGAATTCAGGAACTTTGTTTCAGTGCTTGAGCAATATTTAAACCAGATTGAGCCTCTCTTTGTAGTAGGGTTTAAGGGGCGCGAGGGCTCCCTCCAAACCACACTCGGCTCTTCACCCCTGCTTAGCGCTCATTATGCCGTGAAAAGCGCTGCTCGGCCAAGACTCACTGTTTTATTGTTGCTAAAGAAAGAGGGAGGAAAAACATGCCCAAAAGAAAACACTTTGAGGCAGAACGAAACTCAATGTTTGGCTGTTGCCAACATTTAAATGTCTATAATCAGAGACAAAAGAGACAGAGAGGTCTTCAGGAACCACCACCAGACTCAAGAGTGGCAGACTAAATGAAACACAGGCAGTCGGTCACCGTGTTAGCTGTGTGCAAGTCAAGGGTAAGAACTGATTTGTGCATGTGGGGGGAAAATAAATTTTGCCATAAAATTTCTTCCGCAGAAAAGCGTACATCTGGAAAATATTTCATTCAAGACTCAGACAGTATCTCAGTCTCTCCCGCCTCAACGTTATAGTACAAATATCAACAAACAACACCACAGCGTTTCTCAATATCCCTGAATGAATATCTGACGGAAACACGTTTTCATTTTTTTGAATGCATATTCCTGTCCTTTCCCTGCAGAGCCACACAGGTCATTAGACGTGAGCTCTCTTCTTGCAACATGAAATATCGGTATAATAGCTTTAGCAGGTGAGGACAGGGGCTTCAGAAGACGATGGCAGGGGGATTGCTCAACCGGACGCACAGGAGGGAGGGCTGGTGTGCGGAGAGAAGGAGCGGGGGCGAGTCTGTTGAGACAGAGCACGTTCAAAACAGCCTGTACGTGCGTGCAGCTCAGGTACCTAGTCACGCTTCCTCTCAGAGTTAAAGGTGGCTGAGCAGGTTGCTTATTGAGTGAGGAGCAGGCCCCAGAGCTGGGCATCCACAACGCTGCCCATGCTTTCTGTCTAACTGCTGAGGACACCTTCAATACTAACACGGAAGAGTTCAGAGCGGTTGTTCACATTACCAGGAACAAACACCCAACACATCATGAAATAATTATTACATATACACATGCACTGAACTTAACCAGAAAGTTTCCACAGTGATCTCAGCATAAGCAATGCAATGTGAAAGATGCACTATTAGAAGTACAGCAGTGCAACATTCAGTCCAAAGCTACACAAAAATAAGACACATAAAAAATCTAATGCAAGGAAACGTTCTTATTTAATCTTTGTGGGTCTAAAGTTTTTAAAACTGTGGCAAAGCACACAGACAAACACAAAACAGGGCTACACCTGCGCAAATGGTTGGGCCAGTTGACGGGCTAGGGATGCTCTGATAAGGGAATATCAGATATCTGTAGAAGATAACACAGAAACATCCATAAACTGTAGAAATTGGGACGAAACCTACCTGGATTACATACATTTCAATTTAGTAAGGTTACAAATGCAGTAAAGTGAATATAACGCAGACATTTTAGCACAGAAATGCAGTATGGCTTAAAGACTCTGCTCTTACCATGAATACTTTATCAAGTCTGAGCTCGGAATATCAGTCAAACCTGAAGATCTGGCCGATGCAGATATATTTATTCTTAAGCAAATATCTGGCGATACTCATGTGGTTCCAATATCACTGTGCAGCCCTAAGTACATAAGTGAGTAAGTCTAATATCAAAACATAACAGTACAGCAACACTCTGCAAAAAAAAGCTGCTTTCAATAATCTGTTTAGACACCGCTGAAGGCTAGAGTTACAACTTGGTACTCACACATGCACAAACCCCTTCACTGTAACCTACCAAGCTGCCACCATTCCATGTCAACCTGGGGTGAACCCAAATATTTGCATTGTGTCTCAAGTCCAAGGTGACAGCTAAAGGAAAGAGAAAAACAGGGCTAAATGTCTTTATATTGGCGCAGCAATTTAAAATTTAAGATGTGCTCTGCAACGAAAGGCTTACAGCAGTTAGAAATAAAAGGCGCTAAGGACTTAAGAGCAGGCAGGAGCATAATCAATCTGGGCACTGGAGCTCAGCCTTCAGCAAAACTGCTTCTTTACAGCGTGTTAGGCAGGATATGAAAAACAAATGTAGACGAAATCCTATTAGTTTGCTGCAAGTGATCCCCAGGGTCACACTGCTGGAGACTTAAAAGTGGCAGTGACTTTAAAAGGGGAGAGGGGTGTGTGTGGGTGTATGTGTATATGTATTTTATATGCATGCACACACACTACTGAGTACTATATAAAGAACAAGAGAAAAATGTGTGTGAGAGACAGAGAGAATGAGAGAGAGAGAGAGAGAGAGAGAGAGAGAGAGAGAGAGAGAGAGAGACATGAGGCATGTTTGTAAAAGTGAGAGTGTGTCTGACCTCATCAATTAAGGCTTGAGTGTTTTGACTAAACCTCCGCCTGTGTCAGAACACAGCATTGAAAACGATGCCATTCTATCTGCTGCTGCTACTCACAGCAAAGCAAACAGGGAAATGTGATCCAGGCGTGTGTGTGTGTGTGTGTGTGTGTGTGCACGCGCGGGTCTGCTACCACAGAGTGTAAGGTGAGCCCAGAAAAACACCAGGCCTTAATGCCCACGGCTCTGCCTGGGGTATGTGCGCGAGTGTGTGTGTGTGTGGGGCAGCATGTATCTGTGAGATGATCATGATCATCATCATCATCATCATCATCATGACTGAAAAGGAAAAAAAAAAATCTAAGTGAGCAGATGTTTACAACATTAAGTACAGTATTTCTCTTATTCAATCTAACGGAAGCGTTTTCTCTCTTCACAGAGCAAAGACAGAGAGAGGAAAACAGCCCTGAGAAGTTAATATGAAGAGGATGAAGCTCTTGGGACTTGCTGAGCTTTGGAAGCACCACACAGACTGTTGACAAACTTTAAATAAATATGATGTATATAAGCAAAACTGCAATTCATATTTAATTCTATGTAAATCACACATGGACACTCTCTTTGGGCTGGAAGATGACGAGGACCAGACCTCTCGGACAGCAGCGCCTTTTTTAATCAAAAGGGCTGAACACCTAAAATTACCTGCACATCTGCCACACCTTTAGCCGCAGCTTTCTTGGTTCGACACCTCGCTAGGAGTGTCAGCTTCTCCCTTTTTACCAGACAGCTGACGTACAGATAATTGCCAAGGGCTGCACTGCAAATAGCAAAACTCAAGACGGCCACGCACACCGTCCAGCAGGACCATTCACCACGAAACTGAAGCATATAAAAGCAGCAACAGCAGGAATAGCCACATGAAGACTGCTCAGAGTGCAAGAGTCATAACCCTGCCCCAAGGAACCCAAACTAAGACCTGGGAACAGGCACGAGGACCCCAAAAGAGACACTCAAGATATGAGTTAAAACGAGTCAAATTGGGACAAATGTACTCCTGCAAATTTGGTCAAACAGTGCATTTAGCTAAGAAATAAAAAGTAAGCAATAAATTAAATTCTAGACAATATAATGTATAATAAACATGGAAAATTCATGTACTCATTGATGATTAAATTAAAGTCAAATTATGCCAAGACTTACGGTTTTTCTCAAAAATCTATTTTTTTTCTGGCATCAGTGGGACAGATCTGTAGGCGACACTGAAGAGTCGGAGTTTAGGCTTATACCTCAGCGCACAGACCAGACAAAGATCAAACCTTCTCATTTCCCCCATCTTTAAGATGTATAAAATCTTTCTCTGTTTCTCGGCTCTCTCCTTTGGACACATCTGGTTTACCACAAACTTTTTTTTAATAACGCTAAAGATACCACTGCACATAATTATCATCTTCGGTCTACAGCTAATACTGGATTTAAATCGAGTCTTCATGAGATCATTGCAAATCCAGCTAAAAAGCAAGCGTCAGGACGTTCTTTTACCCATGTTATATACAAACGTATCAATGGTGTAACCAGGATCGGGGACCCCTACATAATAATTACTTCAATTTTAAAAAGTGACAGTGGAATTTGCTCCATCTACCATCACCTAACGTTACTTGACTGTTCATGTAGATTAATTACGTATTTAGGATTTTAAGTAATGAAGATCACGTGGCAGGTTGTTCAGGATCTGCTTGCAAATGGTTTTCATGGAGACGCGTTATGAATAAGAGGCAGATAAACAGACATTAGGGCTGTTGGTATGTGGTTGGACTGGCTTTTGCTGTGAAATCCAATGTGTACGAATGTGTTTATATCTACATGAAGGGCCCAATAAAGATTTCAAGGGGTGATTGCCACAGCCCCCCTGTGCCATGTAGTGTGATGCTGCTGAATGCTGAAAAAATGCCAGATGGGAAGGGCATAACTCAGAGAGCTTGGCTATTAGCTGTCAATAAGTCGTGGGTTTTCTGTGACGCTGGGTTCAGTGTTCCTGTGGGCTGCTGATAACCCTGAAAACTGTTTATTTTTGAGATCTTCGAGAGATCACAACGTCCACTGGATCTTTAATATGTGCAGTTAAACAGGGTAGATCTGAGTTTGCCCCACACCGTGATCTAATTAAACATTTCTCTGAAGATTTCAAGATAACGGTCTAAAAGTCATGAGCAATAATATCACTTGTAGCCGGGGTCTGAGCGCCGTGAATGTCAGTGATGCCAATACTCGCCTGTTTTCTCACGTGTTCATAACAAATGACTGTTATTATTTTATATATAACTGGATTACCCATTTAGCCTCAGTCAACATAGGCACTCTCACCATTGCTGTCCATTAGTTTGCGCAATATCATGCCATCCTACCTCCAGACGTGTGCTTCACTTTTAATTTTGCTGGTTGCAAGATCCCATTAAAGAAATGTTTTTTTTTTATCAGAAATAAAACCTGCTGTATCAGGCAAGATGTTTTATGGTGTATACAAAAGTATTGTTTAGATTAGTAGCACTGATATCAGGTAGAGCAGTTTTAAAATGTCGTAAAGCATGCAGGACCCACCAAAGCCTCTTTACATACATTGGTATTACACCAATAAGAAGGCATTCAACAAACTGGAGTTAAGGCCCTCCTATTTGGCATCCCTTCACAGTTATGAAGCGGTACGTCACAGACAGTCGGCCACATTCTGCAGCCCACCATTCATTCAATCTCACCCCTGCCTAATGCTCTGTCCAGCCATCCCTCTAAACCCACCAACATCCACGATCCCTCTCAAGCCAAATCCTTCCAACCCCCATACTCTGTCTTTTTCAGCTCGCATCCAGATTGCCTTAGAGAACGACTTTTTCCATCAGCCACCGCACGGGTCAAGTTACCAGCAGAGTCCAGTGGATGACCTCTGTGGAAACGTTTCTTTCCAGACTCAAACACACTGACTGTCCCGCTGAGCTTTATCCCGACATTTTACCCCAGTGTGCCATTCTGTCATTCTCTCATCCCTCACCAGCACGCAAAGCACAAGGAACCCAGTGACCTATTCCCCCTCACGAGCGGACTCGGGCACAGAACACTATAACAGTGCTGCAGCCATAGTGCCAAAGATGTTCATTGATGTATTCATTTCATTATAAAGAGAATTCATACATCACTGTTATTTAATGACGCTGCTTTCATCATGTAGGTTTTCAGAATTAGGGGGTGGAAATCTGAAGGTTTGCTCATATCTTGCAAGTATGAAATAAAATCTGAGGTACTGCTGACTACATTTACGCTGGAGTTTATTCTGCATAATTAAATAGTTGTGATGTAAACAGTCATCAAGTGGTTTGTTGTGAAATGCTCTGTTCTAGAGAAACAGAGTCACAACTGTGCACAGCGGTAGTGATGGGAAATAGACGTCTGAAGAGCTTAATGCTTTTAAAAACTCCCTCACAAAGATACTACACAAAACGGTTATGAACACGTTACCTGCTGCATCAGTCAGTTTCACAATATTTCTGGGATGAAATTTTGGCCTACAACATTTTTTAGAACCATTTTCAGAGGAAAATACAATACGTTGGAATTAAAATGGTTCCATAATTTTCAGATTTCACTATTATTATTTCGCTGTTGTCTGAAGAAAAGCTCATACTTCTTCACACCACCACTAAGTTTCTCTACACCCTCAGAAATAAAGGTAGTAAACGGTCACTGGGGTGGTCCCCTCAAGAGTACGTCTCAATACCTTTAGTCAGGGATCATAACTGCACCATAATTCATTATAAATGAGATTTTCTAAGTTTGACTACACACCTCATGTAATTCCCAGGCTTTTTATATTATTGCTCTGTTCTAAAACACCAGGTTATGGAAAGGCAGCAATACGCACTTTTCTCTTAGAAAAACTTGTTTAAGATACACAGTTGGACCCTAAAACCGCTGTTGTACATTTAACTTGATGAATGAAAATGTACCTGCACAGAACCTTCATTTCTAACCGTGTACAATTAACCGTTTCTAACCAAACCACTCTAAACCAACTCCGTTTACATCTCGTTGACTGAATTAGGCAGAAACTGTGAAACATCAGTGCAATTCACTTTTAAGACCAACAAATTCACATAGGTAAGTAAAACTTCGGTACGACTCTGGTAAAATGGAGTGATTCTTCAACCCAGACTGCTCTGCACTAAACACTGCTTTGATATTTGGAATATCACCAAACTGATTCAAGCTTGAGTGAAGACTACACTCTACTCAGCTGACAGCGATTAACAATGTTGTCCTTTTTGTTCACTGCATGAAACTATTAAAGTATAAAGTGGATTAGCAATCTTGCTTCGTAGCTATCGACACTTAGCAGCTCCCAAATAAAGACGACACTGACAGGTGTAGCACCAACGAGTGATTTTTTTTAATTGTTGTTTTCATAAGACCCATGTTGTGTCCCAGTACAAGTATTTTCTGTCCAGGTAAAAGCATTTTTCTGTTATGTGCTTGCATTTGCTTTAAAGCTGCAACAGGTAACTCGTACAAAAATAACTGTCATTATAGATAAGTAGTACACGAATCAATCAATCAATCAATCAACCAACCAAATCAATAACAGGCTCTTCTGGCTCCACCTAGTGTTCCTAAGGCCATTTGAAAGAATCAGTGGCACCCAAATCAAAAAGTAAAAGTAAAAAACTGTCCATCGTTTTCCAGAGGTGGTGGGAGCTACAGGACCTGAAAGGCTTCAAATCCGATGCACAGTTAGCCACATTTCTGCTGGGCAGCGATTACACCTGCTTGATTTATGTTTTATTTTACTTAAAAAAGTAACCACTAAGCTAAAACGGTAACGGTTAGACTAAAACCCCGTAGCGGATATTTCATATTACTGTGATGCTGCAGTCGGGTAACCTTAGCTTGTCTCCAGTGCTAAAGCTAAAAGTTGCTCTAAATATCCAGGGTCTAGGCAGTCATACTGGTCTAGTATTTGCCTTGGTATTTATGTGTACCTGTGTTCTCACAGCTAAGTGGTTCTGTTTATTTAGTTTAATTTCAGTGCTTAGATGTTTCAAACAGGAGCACAGCAGGGATGGTCAAATTTCAAGTTAAGATCACTCTTCTCAATCCTACCTCCTGCAGCTTTAACTTGGCTGAAATCAGACCAATTTTATTTGTTTGTTCATTTTGCTTGTTCACAGTTCTCCAAGCCTAATCTAACACAGCTGTTCCAGGTAATGAAGACCCAAATCACATCATCATGCTTCATGGGGTTGGGTTATTGTAGTGGTTAACACCTCTGCCTTCTACACTGTAGACTGGGGTTCAATCCCCACCTGGGCAAACACCCTACACTATACCAATAAGAGTCCTTGGGCAAGACTCCTAACACTGCCTTGGCCTCCCTGTGTAAAATGATCAAATTGTAAGTCGCTCTAGATAAGAGCGTCAGCCAAATGCCGTAAATTTAAATATAAATAAATGTAAAATGTAAGTCCAAACAGGAGCGGAGCCAAAAAAGTTTGGCCAAATCCAAACAGACCCAAACCACATCAAGTTTTGATTTCGAAACTGACAGAAGTTCAAGCAAAGCCTGTTTGAAATGGATTGACCGTCCAAAGTGTAAAATAAAAAATAAAACCTGATTAAACTACTGCCAGTTAAGTTATCATTGAACAGAAAACTTATCGTTGTGAGAACCTGAATCTGAAAGCTAAACCTGAAGCAGACATTGTGGAAGCGTCTGTAGGTCTGTCACGATCACAAAAGTACAGCTTACGACGGTCATAGAAATGAACGTGATGAATAATTTTACTGTCTTTCTGCAACCAAATGCGACGTGAGCTTTTGAATCCCATCAGGGTTGGACAGTTCATGCTCTTCTTTCTGGGAAGGCAAGGGGCAAAATAAATGTATGAGGCTTGCCAACAGCTGTGATTGGCGAAATTATCTTGGTTTCTCTCACCACTCTCCTTCACACATGGAGACTCAAGTGTCAATATCACATACAGGTATCCACCATTCGACCTTGAACGAGTACTTTTCCCTTAACCTGACCGTAACCCTCTTATAGAAACAGACCAGATGCAGCAACAAGGTATAGGCCATTTTTAAGATCCAGCTCCATAGCAAATGGTGGGATGTGACTCTAATAATGCTCCCTGATGACTACGTTTCTTCCAGTCCCCAGATGCTGTCTGGAGGATGGTTAGCAGATGACAGGCAGACTAGGCCTCGTCTGGCCTTATTCTGCTCTGCTCAGCGTCAGCTCGTTTTGCTCCAGTCATCCTGTCTCGGTGAGTGTGGCACTTGGAGGCGAGGTTAGAAGGCCAGGCTGAATGGTGTAGAACCTTCCCTCACCTGACTCAGCTGCAAGATGGGACCTCCAACCACCTCCCATTTTTAATTTCCACCAACTTATTCATTCACAGGAACTGAAGCCCGTAAAAATAAATCTCATCATTATTTGTAAAACACCAAAAAAGAACCACAAGCTTGTAAAATAGGTCAGTTGGAGGCCAAGCGATCATCGCTTAGAGCGGGGGGAAAAAAACAGAAGCCGATGCAACGTGGACTCAGCGCCATGCTAGCCCTGATAAATAAATAATCTGGAGATCCTCGTACACAGGGCTTTAACCTTGGAGGACACATGTGGAAAGTTTGCGTTCTGGCAATCCAGGTTTCAAATGAGTTTCCCACCTGGCCCCCGAGCATCCGGTACATCACTCAGAGAAAGTCGTTATTTATTGAAAATTAAATATCTAATGATGCCCCAAAGCTTTCTCCACCACAGACTCTAATATTATGACAGAAGCAAAAGCCATCGAGTGGGAGCCAGGAGAGCAAACGGTTCGCCCGAGATCGCAACTTTCCTTCTTTGCCGTTAACCGGAAACATCCAGATGATGTCAAATCCGTACAGATATACTGTCGTTTTTTGTGTGTGTGTTCTCGCTTACAAGCCACAAAGAGTAGTTTGGTTTTATTGTTTGCATGCATATTTTAAGGTCAAATGCCTGGAGAGAGGAATGGAATTAAAGCAAGTATTTTGGAGGAAGGATTGGAGAAGTGGATGAAGGCAGTGCATCATACTGAGGACAGAACGTACTTGTCTCATTTGCCTCCACTCTTGTACCCTTACATAATAAAAAAATGTAAATACCTTAAGAACAATTTGTAACTGGAGGACAAGAAAAATCTGTGGACAGGAGCAGAAGTCTACATGCAGATTTGTGATCAGGTCTAGACAGCGCTTCTCTCAGCTGTATATAAGCTGAAAGGGCCGAATTCTCTTTCCTCTAAATCCTTCTTACGACCTACAACCCCCCCCCCCACACACACACACACACACACACACACAGCCCCTCCCCCATGGCAGCCCTCGCTGGCAGTTGGTTTCAATCAGGCCTTCTGGCAGAATGCAAGCTGGGCCAACTGGGAGCTGTGCTGAAGACCGGATGAAAAGGAAGTCCTAAAAACGATGGAACGACAGGTGGCTAGTTTGGCAGGGCTCAAAACGTCTTCTCTCTCCTGTCTTCTCCTCTCCCACAGCTTTTCCACTGCCTACCCCCCAACCTTCGCACACCTGCGAGGGTCCGGCCGATTGCGGCCTTCTGTACGACCGGCGTTCAAGCCGTGGTTCATGCAGCAGCTTCTTTCAGACCACCCCCCACTTTCGCTGCCCTGAAGCCCAGACAAGCGTTCTGTATCAACATTCCCCCACCGACTTAGAAAAACACATCCCTGCTTCTCCTTAAATAGACTATTAAAAAGAGATTTCCTGCTGACAGCACAGTGACAGGCCAAGATTCCACATAATTTACTAGCGATCTGTCAATTTTATCACCGTATTGATTTCAGCAGAGCATAAGGCGGCTGAAAGTGGACCTTTGTATCGCTAGAAAGGAATGGCTTGGAAAGTAGTTTACCCTCTAGCTATGGACAAAAATGTGACTGAGATTGACTACTGCATGGATACTTTGAGTGTCTGGCCTCCCCTTCAGAGCGAAAGAAAAAGAACCAAACTTTTAGAGGTTTTAATGAGTACTATGTATTCTTAATACTACCCTTACAAATGTACGCAATAAATGTTAAATGTTAAGCAATTAGCTACAATTTTAATTTTAAAAAGTAATTTTTAAATTTTAATAATTTGGTTTTTAAATCAAAGTCAGTTTTCAATTTCGTAGCACAGTTTTACATATTTCTACATCATTTTCACCCTGTAACATCGTGATAGATGAGGAGATGGAGGAGTCCGTCTTTTGCCTTCTTACCTACATAGCAGTGACAGTGTAGCAGCTCAAGGCATCACTTTTTTAAAGTTCTTATTTATTTTTGTTTTCATCGTCCTTTAATACTAGTAATAATAATACTAGCCTTATTAAGGTTTATAAATGGTTTAAACTTAGTTCATTAATAGTCATTAATAGGTTGTAAACCTAACACCTAAAAACAATCAATAAACAGTGAGAACATTAATTAAAGGGCAAAGTGAGCTGTTATACCTGTTTAATAACCGTTTCAGAATTAAGAACCATTTTGCCAACTGTGTTTGCACACTGTGGAATAAGACCTCCACACTTAACCCATCCGTGCGGATTCACCTTCACCTGAAAGCTGTTAACCAGTTAAAACTACAACAAAAAGTGTCTGACTATTTATTAATTATTATTATTATTAAGAGACCCTTATTAGTCCCACAATGGGGAAATTTCACCTCCGCATTTAACCCATCCGTGAAGTGAACCACCACATACACACTAGTGAGCACACACACACACACACACTAGGGGGCAGTGAGCACACTTGTCCGGAGCGGTGGGCAGCCCAAGCCGCAGTGCCCGGGGAGCAGTTGGGGGTTAGGTGTCTTGCTCAAGGACACCTCAGTCATGTGCTGTCGGCTCTGGGGATCGAACCGGCGACCTTCCGGTCACGAGGCTGGATCCCTAACCTCCAGCCCACGACTGCCCCATATTTCTCTTTGTTTAAACTTTAATTGCCATATTTATACCTTTGACTAACTGCTTCAGTCTTTCAAAGCAAAGAGGCCACACTGCGAAACCGAAGAGGGAGTGTTGCAGCGTTCTGTCTTTAGCCAATTCTTCCTGGGTATGACGCTTTCTAATAGACTAATATGTTCATCATTATATAACTGCTGCTTTTCTTCTGGTTTTAGAATAAAACATTTTAGTTTGAAACGGTGATAAATGAGCCTCTAACTCTGAAGCCCCCCCATCCCTGAACGGTCAGGAAGCCACAAGGATGTTCTAGAATTGTGGTGGGGGTCTTAAATGTTGGCCTCAGTAATGAACTCACTCATTCTTTTAACTCAGTCGTGTGCAAAAGCTAAATATAGTTTACAAGGCATAATGCTACAGAACTTACTCTGATTGGTCTGAAGTTAGGATGTTTTGTACAGTTGTACCAAGGCTCTTCAAGATAAAAGTCCTTGTACAAATGAACCTCAAACAGTCCAACTACGTACACGTTATGCGGTGATGCCACAACACAACTCGTCTGCACATTCTTGTACTATATACTTTGTGATGTGTACTGTTTCGTTAAATCAGCACTCACGATTGACTAAAAGACTGAATACAGTGATAAAATGATAAGCTAAAAGTGGTAAAAAAAACAGGTTTCAGATTTGTGTTCAGAACATATGGTCCAAAGTACATGTAAAGCTTCAAACACAGACAACTGTGTCAAAGGTATGTCTGCATTTAAAAATAAATAAAAACTAAACAATTTTTTTTAAATGCTACCGTTTAGTCATTTAATCCGTCTTATTTTCAGATTGAAAACTTTCAAATTAAAATAAGCAAATGAAACGTGCTCTCCATGTGCAGAGCAAGAGAGACAAAGTTCAAGCGGGGCTTCCCTCCCAAGCAAGAGTACAGACACATTAGTTCAGTCTGTTTCCAAACAGGCTGTACGTTCATTTAATTCCTTCTAAAAAGGAGAAAACCTCACTCAACTCCCATCTGGAAGCTAGTGCGCGGGTGGGTCTGTGAGGGACCTATGGGTCCCCTCTGAATAAAGCACTTAAACCCCCCCCTCTACCTTTCCACATCGGTAACGGAACACCACCCACATTTTCCTCAGTCTAATTTGATAAATCTAAAGAATAGCTCGATCCAATTGGATCCGGGAGAACAAAACTGGTCTTTGTTTTTTAATAGTGCAGACATTTCATAAAAGCCATGCCCGTGCCTGCAGAAGTACAAAATGCATTAATCATTCCCCTCTCTGAAAGTTTTCATCCAAACAGCTTGTGGTATGGGGGTAAAGAGAAGATTAAAAGGACATACTCATAAGTATAATTTCATATACTGAAAGGCTCAGACTGTAAAGCAGCAAGACTCTAGTGCTTAAAGAGGGTGGGAAAGAAAAAAAAAGGAAAGGGGGGAAAAAGGAAAGAGTGAATGAGCAAAACAGTAAGGATCACTCAGACAGACACTGGAAAAGGGTACATATCATTGGGTTAGGCACCACCGTCTGCACTTTCTACACCCTTAACATCGCTACATCAACTTCCATAAAGGAAGTTTTAGTGGTCGCTGAGGGCTGGCAATGGTTATTTCATTACTGGGCTGAAGGCAGGCCTCCTTAGTACTGATGTACCTGGTTTATAGAATATCAATACGACTTCTTTTGAGGTTTCTATGTGAACCTTACTTTCTGTTAAAGGAGATTATTTCACTCTTTTGTTTCCTTAGCACCATATATTTTAATTCAGCTTTTATATGGTGTGTTTACATGGTCTGAAAAGAAAGGGCTGCTTTTAAGGGCATTGAGAAGACGACTCATTAGCTGACTTACTGACTTATGTGGGGGCGGGGCCTGGGGTTTTCATCGCACATTCCAGCGTACTGTAAGACTGTATAGCATTATTTAGCAGAGGGATGCTACAGAATGCACCGTGAAAAAAGACTAGGCTAGTAACATACCATCTACTGTCTATAGTCTATATATGGTCTACTAGTTAATCAAGTAATGACAAGATGCAAAGTGGGGTCAAAGCACCAACGGTCGCATTTCAGTGACATGATTGAACATAGATCAGATCGGCTTCTGCAGCAGTCCTGTGCTGCAGTTTATTCCAACACATGCAGTTATGAAAATTACTTTTTAAAATGACTTTTTAGCTCATCAGAACAAAGACAACAGTGATAAAGATCTGGTCAGACAAACAATCTGACATATATTCATAGATTTTTACATTTTATTTACATTTATGGCATTTTGCAGACGCTCTTATGCAGAGCAGCTTACAGTTTCATCATTTTATTCAGGTAGACGAAGGCAGTGTTAGAAGTCTTACCCAAGGACTCTCATTGGTATAGTGTAGAGCGCTTACCCAGGCAGAGACTGAACCCCAGTCTACAGCGTAGAAGGCGAAGGTCTTCCTTGAAGAAGTACTACACCCACCAACCACAACCATTTACTATGTCTGGTGTGAGTAGTGAAGCAACAACACTGCAACACCATAGCAATGGCCTAGCAACACCTTAATGCCCCCTAGGATTTCATAGCAATGGCGTAGCAACACCTTAATGCCCCCTAGGATTTCATAGCAATGGCCTAGCAACAACCTGGGATTTCATAGCAAATGGTTTTGCCCTTTCAAGCTCTTTCACAAACATTCCAATACTAGGTGTTTATTTTACTGTTAAAAGTTTCTTCTATGGATAAACTTCCCACATTTCAGCTGATTCCTGCTCTAGATGGAACATTTTCTGTTCTGATTGCTGCACCAAAAACCAAGCGCTGAGTGCAGAGGTGAGTTCTGGGCCTGCTTCACTGGTGTCAGACTGCCAAGGACGGATGGAAACAACCCCCCTTTACATTTATTTGATATCAACCGCTGGAGCCCAGTGCCCCCGAGACCTTCCCGAGCGTCCGTTTAACCTGCTGTGAGAGGAAAAGAGCGTCTATGGCCCTGAGCACGGTGCCAAAGACGACGGCCAGCCTAGGATACTCAGCAGCTTTTCAACTACGTTTCAGCCGTCCTCAGGACCACTGCTGCTCTAAACGGATTTCTGGCTCGCAGACTTAACTCACATGGGCAGGAATTTACTTTTGTTTCTATATGTATGGCTGGGGAGATGGGTTTGGGGGGGATACGGAGCGCTGATCACTTCAGATGAAAAGCTCTCCCTCCTCGGAGGCAGCTCGTCAACTTCTAGTGCCCGACTTCGCAGGGAGCAAGGGTATAAGGGAATAATGTGAGCAGGAGACAGAGTGACAGCTGGAAAGAAAATTCCATTAAATGGGAGAGATGGAGGAGGAAGAAGCATCTCCTTCCAAGAGAAAGTCAGCGGGCCTGTGGCTATACAGTGGACTCCACCGCTAGTTCTGAGACAACAGAGGCACCTTAGTGTTGTCAGTTTTTCCCTGCTCTAAGGACATGATCAGGGTAACACACCTTCTCTACCCGCCCCCTCTTTAAAAGAGAGACAGCCCAGGCACAAAGTCGTCTGCAGAACTGTTAAAATTCTTGCCTTTTTTTTTTTTTTTGCAAACTGCCATCAGATTGACTATAGATCCCATCTGGAAGTCATCAGAGCCCAGCACCTGGAGACAGCCCAATCACAAAATTAAACTTAGGGATTACCAACATTTAGGGATGGAAGAAATAAAATTCACTTCCAGCCATGTGCGCTCCACTTTTTCGAGCAGATCTGATCATAATTCCAGGCTTAAGACTAGTTTTGCTGTTAGCTCATGAGTACTTGGGAAAAGTCACGCTGTAAGCTGCCTGTGTTTTTCTTTCTGGTGAAGAGAAAGCAGAGCAGCTTGCTTTAACCCTCAACCTGAAGCAGGACTAAGTGATGAGGCTTCAAACGCTATAATAATTTCCACAATAATAATGGCAAAACGTATAAGTCCATATATTATATGATACATCTTTGAGAACACATGTTTCTGATAGACCATACAAGACAGAGCCTGCATATGACCATCATAAAGACGTTAACTTTTCAGGAGAGGTGAAAAATATTCACATTTGGCACTTTTGGCTGAGACTGCTTTTGGTGTTAAAGTGCAACTTCCCCCCTCAATCTCTCTGCACCCATTTTCTGTACTGAAATATGCTCAATAAGGGGGGGGGTTTGAGGGTTGGATTTCTGCTGCTTTGGGGCAAAAGTGTGCAGCTGTACATTCAGCCTGATTTGGCAGAATATAAAATCAATAAGCAGATGAAATGTATGCTTAACATTCATTTTGCTGGTAGTGGTCCATAATCACCAAAAAAACTGACTTAACCAGTTTGATAAGATTACAACTAGCACCTCTCAACAAATCACAACAGCAAAAAATACCAAACGATCTGCTGAAGTTTTACCTACAATGCTTAGAACAAGTCTGAACAGAGGCGGGTAGTAAACACGTGCTCAAGTAAAACAGTTAGATACTTGGGCAAAATAATGACTCAAGTAAGAGTAAAAACAACTTTAGTAGAAAAGTATGAGGTCAAACCTATAGAAGGGAGTTAACACTGATTTCTGAGTGAGCTCAGTGACACAAAACTGCAGCGGAACTTTTTTTTTTTAGTAAATCCAGCATCTATCAGCATAGACACTGAGGTCTGTACAGCTCTATTCTTCTCCGTTTTGGGATCCCTTTAGTCTAAAATAAAATGCCATCGCTCCAAAGTGAGAGTAATCAATCTCAAAGCAGTACAGATGCTGTCACCATCAAAACAAAGAAACCACACAATAAAAAAGTAGCTAAATATGAATGGCTAAAATGTAACTGAGCAAAAAAACTGATTCCTTTACTCACTGACACGCTTGAGTGCACATGTGCTTGAGTACATGGAACTATTTACCACCCACCTCTGGGGTTCAGCCCTTGGGTCCACTCATAATGGCAGGGTGTACTGATAGCACGGTGTGCTAATTTGAAAAATCTGATGTCAATGGCCAGGCATCTTCTGTCCAGCACTGGGGCTTTCCACTCCATCTCCAATTTGAAAATCCACAGGACCTGCTCTGGAAATGCTTACACAGATACCAATCACTTCTTGCACTGAGGAGCAAACTGGAAAAAATGTTTCTTATTTCTTACTGACCAGCAGGTAGCAGAAACAGTGCCCTCTAATGACCAGTGGTGATTACAACACTACACGCTAACATTAAGGCAATCCTTCATTCTGACAGTGTTAAATGTGGCATGAACTGAGGTGTGAAGGGGGCTGATGCAAAAGTATAATTATGTTTCGAGATGTTGCCAAAGAGTGCAAAGACGTGTGTGTGTGCATCCACTGGGGAGAACAAGCAGAGGTGACGGTTTCATCATGTTCAGAGCTGATGTAATGGAATTCTCTACCTGCTCTCCTCGCAGGCTGAGCTCAAGTATCATACTAAAAAAAGCTGGCCAGCCTCAGAAAGTCTCTCGTCCACACATGAACATCACCTCAGCTCTTTCACTGGACCAGGTTTCTAAATAGTTCAGCTAAAAAAAAAGTGTTTTTAGTTCTATAATATTGTGGATCAGCCAACACATTCGACAGTGCTTCTTTAGTTTTATACTGCTAATGACTAAGCTAAAAACTACTGGAAGTTTAAAATCTTCCAGCTAGCATCATCCAAACTGCATTCTATAGATAACGTATGGCTTCATAACTGAAAGACGTTTTAGATTCTAGATCAAAATCAGGGCCTGTAGCCAACATTTACTGGGCAACGTAGGGATTCCCAATGGTTCTATGACCGAGATGGGCTTTTCTAAGCATTTTATGAGTATGGTCAGGACTTAAATAAGGCTGACTGACCATTTTTCATTACAAGTAGAGCATAATTAGTCCTGTTTAATTAGATTCATTGCAGCAGAGTACATGAAGTGCTGAATAACAACAGTTTTTTGGATAGCCGTTTTAAGTGTGGCACTACTTGTGCATCGTGTCCGTGTCAAACATGCTGTGATATGTATTGTGAAGATTTAAATATAGCAATATAATATTACCCCTAGTTTTTGAGTACAAACCTGAAAGAACTTAGATGGATCATCAATAATTCTGCTCGACTGAAAAGGCTAAGGAACGCAATACTGTGGTACTGAAAAAGTAACCAGGAAGACAAATCTCCATACTGGACATCATGACATCCATCTAACAAACTGTACGCTCACCTGGACGTTAGACTCAAACACATGCATATGACTAGCCACTGAGAAGGTAGTACCGGCTCAAAATCCACAAGACCCCCCCACTCATGCAACGCCACCACCTGCTTGTCTAAGCCTCTCAAGATATATATAAAAAAAGGAGTCCTTATACAAATCAACTTCAGCCTCTTCAGCATGCAAACACAAACACGTTCACGCGACCTTCGTCCCCTGCTACTGTGTGGAGCTCCCGGGCATGGCCAGGCCTTTTCGCGCAGTAGCTGCTCAGCAGCAGGAAGCAGCATTCGCAGCCGGGAGCCAGGGTGCTTTTCTTCCCTCGCGCTCTTATTCCACAATGTGTCTTCATTCATCTTGCCGAGCACATGGAAAAGCCATTGCGGGGGGAGAAAGCCCCCTTCCTGCCGACTAGGCCGTGGACAGGGGCTGCAGTTGCCCGTATTCCCCCTCCACTCTGCTAACAGGAAATAGCCCTTTATTACAAAGGAGGCGGAGGAGGGAGAAAAGCTTGAAACTAGGGATTTGGAAGTCTGGAATTTTATTTGTAGACAACTTGTGCCGAGAGCCGAGAGGGACTCGGAGGCAATCCTATCTGCTCTCCCCAGGCAGGACAGAGGGACTAATTTAACGAAGGCCAAACAGCGCAAGACCTCCACCGCTCCATGTGCAGTGCACACGCAGTGGAAACAGCGGGAGAGCACGGACGAGTCCAGGACAGGCTGCCTCTAATAAGAGCTGTCAGGGAAGCTAAAGATGAGACCTGGGGGAGCATTTCAGAAAGCAAGATTTCTCAGCAAACCAAATAACTTAAGTCCACAGTCAAGCCTGACAAATAGAGGAAGAGGTAAGGGACAATGTGACTGGATAAGACTCAACTCTGGCATTAAGGTGAGGGTGATTTTGGTTGAAGCTTGCTGTTGTGAAAATCACAAGTCACATAAATATAGCCCCTATCTTCACTGCTCCATCTGAAGCCACACACTCAAAACATGCATGTGCACAGCGTATTGTGGGATGCCACAATGCTGGTTTTCACTGAATTGTAATCAATTGTCTCATAAAACTATGACAAGCAGATACACATACAGCTAATTAGCCAACCAATGTCAGATAACACAAACATTACCATTGCTGGACCAAGTCCTTCAGAACCCAGAATCATGGCTTGAGATTATCTCTAATGACTTTTGTTAGCTAGCTGTCAGTATTAGATTTCAAGGTCAGCCAGATGACATGGTTCACGGGCAACTAGAGTAGCTAACTAGAGTTCTGCAATTTCCCTCTGGGATCAATCAAGGACTCTGATTCTGATGACTGATACCTACTTGGCTATCTGAGCTGCACCGTTTAAAATGAAATGTACTGTGCAAGCCCTGCGATGGACTGGCGACCTGTTCAGGGTGTATCCTGCCTTCCGCCCGACGACAACTGGGATCGACTCCAGCACCCACCGCAACCCAGAAGGAGAAGCGGCTTAGAAGATGTGTTTACATGTGTACTGTGCAAAATAACTACAGGTCACATTTCCACTCAACAGCTCTCCCAAGCATTAAAATGTCTTGTCTTTGCTCTAGATCAGTCAAATCCTTTCTTTTCCATTTTCTTTTCTGGGTTTATTTGGCAGCAGCAGAGACCCAGTTTCATTGATTTAATTTTCAAAACAGCAAATACAAGTTATTAATCAACAAAGGTAAGAAATAAACTTAGAATATTTATTTTTTACAATGAAATATTTAACAGTCACACAGAAGCCTCAGCAAAATCTCTCACGTTTGTCAGTATTCAGTGTCCATCTCTTTGTTTTTATTACTGTCTTTTCCAGGGAATTGCCTTTAGTTTTTCAAAGAAATGTGTGGGTTTATTTTTCCCACACTTTCAAAGTTCAATCTCAGAAGTTTTACTTTCTGTTTTTCATTACCAGGTAAGCCCGAACACACTCAAAGTCTGGATCCTGGGGTGGTCAGTCTATGTCCTGAGAAGACCAGCAGCTTCTTTGTTTGGAAATGTTCTTTCTTTCTATTTTCGTTTCACTGTAAAAGCATCTTGACAGCTACACATTCTTTCAGACTCAGTGTTGAGTTCTCTCAAAGATGGAAGCATTGTTTATGTGATGAGAACAACTCTGGTGGTCTACCAGGTCTTGCTCAGTTGTTGAGAGCACCATTTTCCCCCCAATACTTTATGGACTTTATGGAAACTCCTACTTTTCCCATCATTTTCTTTCGACTTTCCGCTCATGCATTGTGTCATATGTAATCTGGAAAAATAAATAACCTGAACTTGGCAATGGTCATTTGGCTGGGAAAACGAAGGGCGGTCTCTGACTTTTGCACAGTATTGTAGGTACTGATGAAACTGGCTGAAATCGCTGAAAATGTTGGTGCTATTTACTTCACTACTGTTTTATTATTAATGTTTTAAAATATATTTTATTATTATTAACATTGTTTTATTTTATTGTTTACACACACACACACACACACACACACACACACACACACACACACACTATATATGTATATAATTAACCAGCTGTCACTGAGTCTTTTCAGGGCTTGTAGTTTACTAGATTACTGCATTCACTATGTAGGGGCAACACATTTCACAAGCACTTAGAGACGTTTTCTTGTCCTTATTGGTTTAATGCTGCTGGTTCATATCATTAGTTTGCCATAGAGGGTGTTTTTTTTTCTTTCAGCATGTTTTACTAACAAACAAAGTTAAGGTGCTATAAAAAAAAAAAAAAAAAAAAAAAAAAAAAAAAAAAAAAAAAGTCCAGCTTTTTAGCTACCCCACTGTACCGCTTTATGAAATACGCCTTGAAGTGCAAACAAACCTCTTCATCTGTTTTGTGATGACAACATCGTGGAGCATGGTAAATAATAGTTCCCTTCTGATGGGCAACACTGAGGAAAAGTCCTA
The DNA here is from genome assembly GCF_015220715.1 of Pygocentrus nattereri. Lineage (NCBI taxonomy): Eukaryota > Metazoa > Chordata > Actinopteri > Characiformes > Serrasalmidae > Pygocentrus > Pygocentrus nattereri. Next base: position 17,782,785 of record NC_051237.1, read on the forward strand.
AAGGAAGCACTGGGTGTTTTATCTCAGTAGGCATCTGTTCTACTCTCAGCTCTTTCCGTATAGCTCACAGTGTGCCGAGATAATCTGCTCCCTTCAGACCATATAATGGCATTCGTTACTACATAAAAGCTAGAATTACTGATCCTGCGTCGTTCTTGAATGTGAGAAATGTGATATGTATAACCCCAGGTATACCTTATCAGTCTCGGAAACTTGCGCAGGCACGCTAAGCAGAAGAAAAGAACCACCTGTACGCCTACATGTAGACAATTCTCCATTATAAGGCTGAGACTACTATGCTATCATTTATTTCGACTGTTTAAAAAGCCACAGGTCTCCACAGACGCACAACCTTTGGGTGGAAAAAAAATCAAGTACTTTTACAAACTAAATAAAGAAAGTGGTCATCATTCCAGTTGTGTTCAATGTGATTTTAAACGAGCGTTTAAACACTGCCCCCTCCCTGTGCACTCTCTCTGAAAGCAGGGATCTGCCCAAAAACAATACCACTGCTAACAGAACATTCCTGGTCGGTAGGCTGTTGCCAAGAACAGTTTTGGATGGCTGACGTGTTTAGGTTGTATGGCCTGGCAAGTCCTCCAACCCTCAGTTTGCCAGGGTTCAATGATTTTCAATGGACCATTTAAATTAAAGAGCAGAGGGAAGAATTCTTTAATGGCTCCACATGCAAATCTGAGAAGTCACAGAGCTCCTGGTAGTGAAAATAGGCCTACATCACACAACTCAAGAGGCCTCTATAGAAGAAAAAAAAAAAAAAAGAGGCAATCCAATACGTACATTACAGAAACATAGTAACATCTGACAGACGTGAGGGAGCTGTTTCAGATGCAGCAATTCAGCAAACTCCATCTCGAGGAATAAGGCACTTTCTACTCCTTCCCTTTGAGATGTTACGAAAGTGATTCCAATAAATCTAACAGCTACAACAGTTCATTTACCATTACCCTTCAATCTGTTTTCTTCTTGCAGTGTCACTTTAATGGGGAAACATATGCATGAAAGTCACTGAGCGCATTTTTAAAACTATTTTACGTAGCTGTTCTTCACAAGAAGGACAAAGAACGCTGTCTTGAGCTTTTGCACATTTCTCATGCATTCTTCAGTTAATCAAACTCATCGCAATGCAACAGATCAATGGCTGGTACATGACAAGGCAAACTTACCCACAGACGCCGGCCAGATGGCTTTGATCAGCCCAGAACAAACCAATCATCATGCACTCAGTTCAATGTGTATTGAGCAATTTCCATGTCGTACCCAAATTACACATTTGTTGCGCATCCAAATTGAAATCAGACGACTGCAAGTCAAATAGGCTTTTTAGAGCAAACCATAACAGCTCAGCAAACAAACCATAGTAACAGAGGTAGGTGCTCAAATAGCACAACAACTTTTAGTGTTGTCAAATATATTTTTTCTGAAAAGTTTGAATCTGGAACGTTAATCTGCCACAGTAGCAATTCTATCGAGACAAGACAGGCTATTCTGATCCCTCGCTCATTTGACACATGTAGGCCTTCATTTAGACCTGGGCAGCACAGCAAAATTATAATAGCCAGATACGTCGAGAAGGTTTAAAGATGCACCATCATATCATCATATTTAGTTGTTTCTGACAACTGCCAAGTTGGGACGGATAAAGTAAAGCCACATTTGAAAAATACCAATCAAAAATGATAAATGCAATGATTTGCATTCAACATAGAACAAATTTCACTGCACTAAATTCAATTAAACAGGACTCATTTGGCTCTGCTTGTCATCAAACGTGCAGCTGGCAAGTGCTTGTAACTACTGACAATACCCACAATCCACTCAGCAAAACATGTCTTATTTTTCACAGCAACAATAAATACTGCGATACTGCCCAGCCCTACTACTGTACACACACTTTGATCTAACACGAAGACGCCGCTTACAGCGCAGTAGGTTCTGCTAAATGGCAGCTGCAGCCACTGTTCTGACGAATTGCCATACCTTGCAGAAATATAGCGCGTATTTATAGCCACATTCTTCAAAAAAGATCCTTTTTCAAGCGTTCAAAGCCAATCGGCCTTTATAGATCCATGTACTCTCAAAAACCCTTCGCATGCTATAGGTGAAATGGTTCTTCAGATAGACGGAGAACGTTCTCTATAGACATTTCTTGAAAATAGTTCTACTTGGTGCCAAAAAGGGTTCATAACAACAGAGGAGCCCTTTTTGGTACCACATAGATCCATTTTCAAAAAGGTTCATTACAGAACCATATAAAACACATTCTGTCAATCTGAAGAACGCTTTTACCACGCAAAGAACCATTTAAACACACAAACAGTTCGAGCGTTGATGGTTCTATAAAGAGATAAAAAAAAAAAAAAAAAAACTATGTAGGACATTTTTATCTCCAAGATCAGTTTATCCAAAAATGCTACCAGAAATGAAAGTAGAGGTCGGATACTTTCTTAGCCTAAACAACCTGTTTAGAGGGTATGCAAGGCTGTCTGGACATTCTTTGGCTTCACAGCACATGAGGATGGCAAGCCAAAAGACAGGACCAAGCTGATACGTAAACACTGCTACAGAACAAAACAAACCAATGAAGCCAAAGTCAAAAGGAGTCTATTAATATTATCTATTATTATTATTAGAGATTTTGCCATTTTTTATTTATTGATTTATGATGCATTTAGCACCCTTTCAAAATTAGCAGGCCTGAAAAATCTCACAGCAAATTTGAATTTATAGTCTAGAACAAGCAGGCCAGGCATTTTAATTGTATTGTATTAAATTGTATTAATGTGTATTCATCATTTTCTGAAACGCTTGACATTTTCCCCTTTTATTTGACTTTTAATACAACTTTCTCTGATTCTGAACAAGAAGAATTTGATTCAAAGGAAAAACCTTATTTTTAATTGTTGTGTCTTTGGCATCCTTCTTCAGTATTCAAACAGGTAGTGAATGTCGATACTTTTCCAAGCATTGTATCAAAGTTTGAATTTTCGGTATAGTGAGAACGCCACACCCTGAATTGTAGGCTGCTACGATTACAGCACCATGACCGACCTTGTTTTCTTTGTTTCACAGAAATACAGGCATAACAATTACTGGCCCCCCAAAAACACAAAGGAGCAGAACTTTGTGTTCACAGCAACATTTTGGCCTTTCAAAATATCAGCTAATAGCTATTAAAAGATTCCCCTCTGAAATGCTAACCTTCACAATCAGGGCAACTCCTGATTTTCAAACAGCTTGGAGTCATTTTGAGCCCCTTGTGTCTAAAGAGGACAGACGTATATTTCCCACGCATTTACTGCGAGAGGGACGGTTCAAAACAAAACTTTCTCCAAGGAACACAGACAGCTGCAACCTGGGGTCAACAAATCACCAAACCTAGAATTACATGCCACCTGTATGCCAGCGTGAAGAATCACTCCACACACACACAGAGACAGACACACACACACACACACACAAAAAAAAACACAGTAGGCTTCCCACACCGGTGACCTAAACCCTATTGAGAAGCTGTGGGATGAGCTGAAAAGGTGGGCTATAAAAGATCTGGAGAGAATATGTATTGAGGAATGGTCTTAGATCACTTTTTATGCGCAGGCACTTCAGCATTGTAAGAAAATACTCAGTGCCATTATCTCTGCAAATTGAGAGAATACAAAGTACTGAATGTCAGGGTTCCTTTAACTGTCATGTGTTTATGAGAAAAGTGTATTTGTAAGGTTTAACTGTACCTCATTTACAGCTTAGACTTTTCTCACAGTTCCAGTCTGAGCTCAATTAGACAACTGCTAAATGGTTGACTCCTAGTAAGCAACCAGAAGGTTACAGGTGTTGCAGGACTGACTTGGTACTCCTGGTTGTGCCCTTGGGTGAGACATATAATCCTTTTGATTTTAATAAACCCAATTTCCATCCTATTTAGGCAAGAAAGGACTATCCGGACTTTTTAACAGATTAACTGTTTACATCAGCATCTTTACATTTTCAAGTGTGTATTCTATAATTTCTCAAATGAATGCCCCCAGTATGTCTATAATTAAAAGTGCTTGGGAGGATGATTTGGGTATGGAGTTGTCGGATGAGGTATGGGAGGCTTTCTAGGACACATTCCTCCTCAGTCTGTGCAAGACACGGTCTGCTCCAAATTAAGGCGGTACACTGTATGCACTTATATCAAAATGTAAGCTTGCTAAAATGTTCCCTGACATTAACCCCCTCTGTGATCCCTGTAAACAAACACATGCTACCGCTGTTTCATATGTTTTGGCCATGTCCCTCTATTTCTTTAAATCGGAGACCATATGGATCAAACTCCACTTACTGGTTTGTTTGGTGTCACTACAGAACACCCATCTTTGTCCAGGGGCCTATCTAATACAATAGCATATTGTCCTCTTATAGCAAGGCACCTCATTTTGCTGAACTGGAAGAGCTGCCTTTCTCCTCTTTTTGGAAACTGGATAAGAGACAAGATGCACTTTCTGATCTTAGAGAAAATCAAGTTCCCAATGTAAGGGTTAAATGATGTTTTATTTCAGCTGGAAACCATTTCTGTCTTATGTGGATGGCCTTCCCCTTATTCCCATTTCATAGGACAGTATGTTTATTGATGACATTTAAAAATTAATTAAATCACCCCCTTTTTAATTTTCTTTGTTTTTTTTTGCTCCTTTGTTTGTCGTCTTGTTTTTTTTTTTTTATCATTGTACAATATTTCAATAATATTAGTGATTAGAACAAAAATGTAAAAAGGCAATAAACACCACTTTACTTTAGAATCTTTACATTACTTTCTTGCCTATTTAGCAGATATAACTAAGGATGTTTTTGAAGGTCTAAATATTATGGTGCAGTCTAGCCTTTAGGCTGTGTTTAAAAGTCCTAGTGATCCAGTACAATTCTGCATCTGCAGCCTTACCTCTTCATCTGATGTATCTTGCTCATACTCGTCCACCTGAGACGATAACATCAGCCCACTGTCTGTGCCCGACTTCCCGCTCTTCTCCACCCCCTCTCCCTCTTCAGGCACATTCTTTTTCTTGCTCAGTTTTGTGACCTTAGCAGCTTTGTCCTCAGCCTGTGAAAGAAAAACAAATCACTAAGTACTTAAAGAGAACAGAATAAAAAGCTTCTTGAAATTGAACATCAATTCAACACAAAGCAAAGAGTTAAAGCGCCCTTAAAAATTCAGCAAGGTGCAAATCAAAACTTCAAAAACATAACATTTCCTTAGAGGACACACATGGTAGAAGTTTTAGCGGTGCAGCGATGCGCCGTGCAGCCGGGATTCAGGTTCACGGCCCATCTGTGTCGTGGGCCACACAATGGGCCGTATTCTCAGGGGTAAGAAAAGGCCGCAGGACGCCTCTCTCTCCTGATGGTATCTCACTCGAGAGGAAGCTGGATGACCACATGGCTCAGAATTTATTGTTTTACTAAGTGGGATGGCATTTGATAATCCAGACTGTCTGGTAGTTCTACAGAACATCCATTCATCAGATGGGGCATGCTTCTGTTCGCCTACCCCGTATATGGATAAGAGGCTACACTAGATTTGGAGAGATGTCTTGAGAAAAACACAACCTTGCACTTCAGTGCTCCACTCCAACTCGTCTTCCCCCAACATTTTCCATTTTTCAGACCTGACATCTAAATCTTTCATGGAAACCTGACAGCGTGCAATTTTTTTATGGATTCCGCTTTTCTTTTCATGCACGCGCCACCGTGTTATTTACACACTTAGCATTGAAAAACAGTCCTGCGGTGGGGACAGCAGAGATGAAAGCCCGCAGTGCTGACCTTTATTCAATGCGTCCCAGCTCTCAGAAAAGGCAGAGCCGGCCTTAAAAAGGGCGCTTTGAGCTCTGCGTTTCCCTGGAGGCAGCGAGAAGCAGGTGAGGAACCTATGTTGATTTATTGCTCCGGGGAGTCTTGATATCTTTTGGAGCAGAGTGCTAAGTGAAACACTTCCTCCCCAATGTCTAGTTAAATCCACATCAAGCTAGCTGAGCCACTTCAAACAGATGGCCTCAGGTAACCTGTGGGGTGGACGTTCCTGTCCCGCCAGCCCTGAAGAGCTAAACACAAGGTGATTTTTAGGAGAAGGAGGGAAAAAAGGGAGAAACCTGTGAGCCCAGGTCATTAAATTATAGGGTGTAACAGCACATTCACTAAATTGTGGAACATTGTAGAGACACTGCATCATGAAGAATGCACATCTAATTAAAAACAATCGAGTGCAACTTCACGAACTGACTGCATGCCAAAGTTTGCAGATGATCACTGTCAAATACCAAATGATCCTAGCTCTCCTCCTGCTTCCCAGCTCGAGTTGTTCGTAAGTTGTCCATGTGATAACTTTGCATGTCTGAGTGATCATTATTCTTCCTCTGGACTGAATCATGAGCTGAGTTTATTACATCAGACGCAAAGATGTGATGAAGAGAAAAGAAACTGCTCAAGTTCATTTAGCTTTACAGACAAGGAGACAACGGGACTGTTGGTTAGCTGCAACGTTCAAGTTGTACTAAGTAGGACAACAGCCCATGATATAACTTAGCCAAATGATTGCCAAAACAGATGGGCTCAGGGCAATGGAGACAATCAGACTGAAAACATGCGCAGCCCACTGCCCACTGAACCACCTCATCCATGCAAAAAAGGGAACCATCATTAACACCCTGACGTGTTGCACACTTTGGTCACCAATTCCTGGAGACACCAATTTTTGGGGCTGATCCAAAAGCAATACAGAGGACAAGACCTTGTTCCATGTGCACTTGAAATAGTTCAATGTATAAAAATTTCTTCTTACTCCAAAACGTAGTTGATCACTTAAGACACATCTGGAGTCCAAAGATGAAACCAAAATTAGGGTTTCAAGTTTTTTTTTCCCCTGTAGACACAGACGTGTTTCTGAAACATTGCTGGGTCCAAAGACAAATCATTTAGTAACACCCCCACCCCAAATCCCCCTGCTCACTCCACCAAAAAAACCCCCAACTTCATATGGTTTCTTATTAACCCACCGTCACATAAAACACACCACTATTGTTGGAAGAAAACCTTGCATCTCCAAAACGGGAACTTTACAGGAGATGGGAAAAAACCTACTTCGCTTTCAGTGCAAGTCAATGGAACCAGACATTTTTCCAAGTGATTATGGGTCAGTTCCTTTAGTCCATTCGTCTTAGATTTTACAGACAGTGTAAAGAGTAACAGGCAATTTCTAATTATCTCACAAACTGAAAAATGTCAAAAACGGAGTTACGAGGTTTTCTTCCGCCAACAGCGATATTTATGCCGGATATTTCACATCTTTCACGGCTCAGGTCTTTGTCTTTTACAGATCATATGGCATCTTGTTTAAAATATCAATACATAAATATCGCTGCTGTCAGAAGAAAACCTCATATCTCCATTTTCATTTTTCAGTTTTTGACATAATTTCAAAAGGACCTGTTGCCCTTTACCTACTTCATGATGAATGGAGCCAAAGAAACGGCCCAAAATGACTGGGAAAGATGTCTGGTTCCATTGACTTGCATTAAAACTACAGTATCTTTTTTCTTTCTCCTGTAAAGTTCCGATTTTGGAGACAGGAGGTTTTCTTCCGACAACAGCGACATACAGGAACAACAATGACTACATAGTAAAATATTCAAAGAGCAGGAAAGGATCCTTCGCACCAGAACCTAAACAGGCAACAAGCTGCACGCCAGAGCCAGCATAGAGGATCCCTCATCCCATTCCACACTCCTCAAGGGTTCTTTAGCAAAGAAACGGTTACATATAGAACCGCGAACAATCAAACATTTGCCTGATAAAAGGCTTCCCTGCATCATGAAATCGTGATTCAATTCTTCTATTATGATGTCCAGCTTGCAACAACAGAAGAACCATTTTGGTGCTACATAGAACCATTTTCAACAAGGTTATATATAGAACCATCTACAGCACATCCATCAATCTGAGGAACCCTTTAATCATGCAAATGCTGCTTTGAGAGTTCATAGGTATCTATAGCGCCACTTTTTTCACTTATGAACCAACTTTTTCCAGAGTATGCACAAAAAAAACACTGCAAATTGGACGAAGTGCACGAGCAAGTCCTCCTGAATGGGAGTGAGGAGAGCTTAATGCCTGAACACGTCAGAGGACTATTCTCTGTCCAGCAGTGACACTGCGGTGTTTAAAAGCTCCAGCAGCACTGATCCACCAGCTCTGTGACGGTCCATGGGGGTCCTGACCACTGAATATATATAGTTAGTTATATATAGTTTTTCTTCAACAGCAACCAGGTTTTCCGGGATGTTAGCACTAGGCGCAGACTGACCGTCAACGTGATACCTTTGCGTGTGCGAGCGCTCCGAGTTAGGTGGTTCCTGATCAGTGATGTTATAAATGCACATATGACCGCAGTGTTCAAAGCCTTTATGGTGCTCTGTTTTGAGAAAATGAGCACACCTGTCTGTAGTAAAAGGAATAACCATTTACAAACTGCTATTCTGCAAAAGGTCATTATAAACCCTTATTTATTTTGGACTCTCTCAGGAGCGCCCTCTAGTGCCTCCCCATACACCTGAAAGATATTAGGAAGCGGCAGTTCTCCTCATTAGAAAATCCCTGTACAAGCTACATCCATTCATGCTTACTTTCTGATACAACATCAGACCCTTAATGCTGTCAGCTGTAACCAAATAAAGACAGACCAGCTACTTTATTATTAATACCTGAACACTGACAGTTCACTTGCCATCTGCCTCCATCACAAACAAAAATAACACCCATTACATTTAATGTTAATCTGCCTCAGTATGGAGCAACGCTAGGATAGATGGCGAGCTTTAGCCATCCTGACAGACTAAAATGACAAGCAGTCAAAGTAAATGATATTGACCTAAGCCATAATGAACATGAGCTGAAGTGGATAAAATTCCTTAATTATATCATCATAAACCTGTTGCTATTCACATTTATGCCGCTTCCACTACTTACACTACTAGAACTTGGCAAGATCACGTGATAAACATCACAACATGCTTTTCTGAGCAGACTGTGGATTCTTACTATTACAGACGACTAAACTGCATGATTTGTTACAGAGAGAGCACTTGGTGAACTGCAGAATGTGAGACGCACAATAATAATCACTTTATTAACGGCTTTTGCTACTGCAGCTTCGGTTTTGTCAGTTCCACATAGATTTTAGAAAAATACACAAACCATCATCACATAACATGAACAATTCCTGTAGTGCCATGATGTCATTTTGCCATATCGCACAAATAGTACTAACTAATATTACTACTAACAGTAAGATGTCTGAGTGATCACTGTAGGGATAACAACAAAGAATGAAGCTATTTTCTTCAAGTATTTGAGGAAAACATTTAAACTGCATCTTAGTATGATTTAGGCTAACACACAGGTCTGGCCATTATCTTAAAGAGATCAACTTAATGGTGAGGAACATCGGCCTGACTGGACTCTTTTCCGCCGGATGCATTTAGTGCCGTTCTGCATACTTTTGAGACAGGTTTCAATGGCCACTGTGCTTCAAACCTGAACCCTGGTCCTTCAGTTTAAACCTTAGACTATTAGATTACTCTCAGAATGTAAACAAATGTCTACGTTTGTGCTGTGTAGGCTGAGGTGTAGGCTGAAAAACAGTAATCCAGAACCATTACTTAGGAAAACTAAGTTTGGAGCACATCTTGTGATGAATTAGAGCCAGCAAGCTTCAGGACATCCGTTTCAAATCTGAGCACCTCCCATGGCCTTTTGAGCAAGCACACACACGCCTACGCATCCACCATGCACACGGTTAGAGCACACACACACACACACACACGCCAGCCCATAACAGTGTGCTGGCTGACTGTCCAGGGTTCCGCTCAGCAGGCCCCAAGTCTCCTATTATTCTGCTGCTTCCTGTGAACTGCAGATGAGTTATTGAGTGAGTCGTGAGTGGAACGATCGGAAACCACTCATCAGGACACACACCGATGCTTAATTAACATCTGACCCAATCAACTACGACCCGCTAGAGTCCACAGCACCTTCTCGACTGCAGGAGATTACAGGAAGGTGAACTGCCTTCCCTCAGTCTAGGAACAGACATCTTGTGTCTCGCTGATGGAAGCAGACCAGACGTGTCTGTGGCGTGCCACTGGTGCGTGGGCGTGCGTTTGTGAGAGAATGAAGTCTTCCTGGTAAGACGAACCCCATTTCGCCCCCTCAGCTCTCACCCCCATCCCCATTTCATCTTCCCACCCACTCGCCCGGCGCGAGCGCGGCTGCTGCTGGATCGGAGCCGCCACTGCTGGGGCGGTGGGAATGCTCGCAGGGATCATAAAAGTCCTCCGGCAGTCGCATTAACATCTGCCTGGTGTGCATCAGGCCCCAGATACTCCATACACAAAAGCCCCACAACCAGCAAATTTGGAGGGGAGGGGGGCTAGATGGATTAAAAAGATGAAGCAAGAACAATGCAGTCCACTGACTGACCCCGACTCCAGACAGAGGAGGCAAGGTTTCAGCTTTGGTAGCGTCTTATGATCGCAGACATCTAATGCTTAGCGTCTCACTCTTTCCTTTAGCTATCAAGGCCTCCAGGCGTTGTTTACACTGAAGGAAAGTTAGTCTAAAATGCATAGCACAGAAATTCAATGTAGAAGTCTGCAATAGAGATTAAATAGAGTTCAGTAGAGAAGTCAATAGAGAAGCCTTCTACAAAAGGAACAAAATGATCTGCCGTCTCAGTGGGGGTCTCTTTCACAAAGAGTTGCTGCAGTATAATTAAACAATTCCAGGCTTGTTCTACAGCATGACAGTTGATGTGTTTGCACTGACTGAAATCATTTTACAGTCCAAATCTTTCACTCTCACATAGCAAGATACCAAGAGAGCCAGAGAACAGCAGCTGGGCAGAAACACATGAGAAACAACAGCATCATCTCACTGACCCAGACCCCCTGTCCATCAACGGCGAGTGTGTGGAGAGGGTCCGCACCTTCCGGTTCCTCGGAGTCCAAATCTCTACCAACATCACCTGGACAGACAACATCACAGCCGTCATCAAGAAGGCTCAGCAGCGACTACACTTCCTGAGAGTCCTCAGGAAGCACAACCTGGATTCCAACCTGCTGCTGACCTTCTACCGCTCTTCCATCGAGAGCCTGCTGACGTACTGTATCACAGTGTGGTACGGCAGCTGTACCATGGCAGACAGGGAGAGGCTTCAGAGGGTAGTAAAGACAGCACAGAAGATTATTGGCTGCCCTCTCCCATCCCTGATGGACATCTACACCTCCCGCTGCGTCAGCAGAGCGAAACGCATCACAATGGACAGCTCGCACCCCGGACCTGTACTGTTTGACCTGTTGCCCTCAGGAAGGCGGTACAGATGCATCAGATCAAGGACAAACAGATTTAAGTACAGTTTTTTCCCAAAAGCAATAACACTTCTCAACTCACAGATGCACTGATAGTCTATCCCCAGACTTCCATTACCACCTACATACCAGTCTATTCCCAGACTCCATTACTCCATTACCAGCTACTGTGCAATACTCTGCATACGGAAATGTGTAATCATACTGTACATGTATGTACATTATACTGGAATATGTGCAATACTTAGCAATGTGCAATATTTAGTGTACATACAATACAGCTGTAAATATCTCCATATTTATATCTTGTAAAAACATAGTTTTTATTTTGTTTCTATATTTATTTCATATACATACAAAACGCATAGAACTGTGCACAACCCCTCCCCATTCTATTCCGTGTCATTTGTTTACATTGTGTGTTGCACTGAGATGGAGTGCTCTTAATCTCATTGTACTGTGTATAGTGACAATAAAGGCATTCTATTCTATTCACCTGTTTAGTACCACTGCCAGCCTGCTAGGGGGCAGTAGTGAGGGCACAGAGAAATGAAAGTGGCAACAGAGCCTGGACCTCCAGGATGAAATGCTTAGAAAAGCCAGTTTCAAGCCTTAACATCAACTAAACAAAGTTAGTACTCAGAACACAACTTCTTAAATTAAGACTAGATAGCCAGACACTCAGACTGGCTTCTAGCTTTTCACATATACCATATACAAATATACCACATTCACAACTACTTAATTTGTGGAAGTCCACACTACAGCTACTGTTATTATTTAAAATTATTTCTATAAAAGCAAGCAGTACAAATTGTGCTCACTACTTGTAATAAAAAGAAACAGAATAACCGAAGAAATTTGTTTTCCTTTTTTCCAGCGTGTAAATAAGAATCCAGACGTGGATCCCTTTCGTGTTTGGCTTTCTTCAAGGAAAGCTGGAGCCACGCCGAGTCTGGCGTGTTATTTTACACCACCCTTATCAAAAACTTGCCATCACAGAATTCATCATAACACAAGAAACCACAACTAAAACTAAAAAAACTAAAATAATACTTTTCATAAAGTAAAAACGAAGCTAAAACTAAGAAGTTTGACTACTTGAAACTAAACTGAAATCAATAAATGAAAAAACTGAAAAAAAGGACATCTTTTTCACTTGGTTTAGTTGATGTGTGACGGCTGAAGTCCCTAAATTATTGTTTGTTGATTGGTCAGTAATTCTGCAGAGATACAAGTTCTGTCACATTTACCACCATGACATAAAAACAGAGAAAACACTGCTTAGCATCTCTGTGCATCACAATCAAAGCAATAATCGACTGGTTCAGCACCAGAGAGCTAATTTTTACAGCTAAATAAAGTTTTCATACGCAGTTCTAAAATTGGCATCAGATTTTAGGTTTGTGTGTTTCATTTGGCTCAGGTGGTTTCCCTCTGCAACAACTACCATGCAACAAATTACACAAGCAAGTGTTCGTTTACTGGTCAGAAATGTTGGAGGGACGCAAGTGCGCTGTTGATCTAATTTTTGCCACCATGAGAACAGATGAACAATTAGAAACCCTTATTTTCTCCTTTTATAACAAACAAAAGCAATTACACTGCTTCTTTATCGCTGGTCTACCCTTCTGCTTCTTTTGGCTGCTCCCTTTAGGGGTCGCCACAGCGGATCATCTGCCTCCTCTACTTTCACACCAACCATCTCCATGTCCACCTTCACTACATCCATAAACCTTCTCTGAGGTCTACCTCTTCTCCTTCTACCCGGCAGCTCAATCTCCAACATTCTTTGCCCAATATATCCACTATTCCTCCTCAACACATGTCCAAACCATCTCAACCTGGCCTCTCTGGCTTTATCTCCAAACTGCTCCACCTTCACCGTCCCTCTTATCTGCTCATTTCTAATCTTGTCCATCCTTTTCACTCCCAAGGAAAATCTCAGCATCTTCATCTCCGCCACCTCCTGCTCAGTCTCCTGTCTTTTAGACAGAGCCATGGTTGGTCTACCCATTTGAATTTAACCAATCAGGTTGCTGATGCCTGGCCAAAAACATGTTCCCCAATCCGTCTGGTTCAAAACCACGGGAAAAATTGATCCCCACCGGCATGGAACTGAGCCACTGTTCACCAAAGTGTTCATGACCAGGGTTCATTTCTTTGGTGCAGAGCTGAGTAAATGGACCGAACTAAAGAGAAGGTTCTACAGGCCCACACCAGACATCTTAGCAGTGAAAGAGCCTGAAGTTAAGAAACATTCAAAGTGACCATCAGGAATTCACACAGTGCGGTGACATTAACTGCGGCCTAGTGCATTACTTTGTGTATCACAGTAAAAACATCTTTACCAGAGCTGCAGCTTCCTACGCAGGAGGGAAATGTGTGGTCTCCCAGCTTAAACGGAGATTTGACCTGTACTGGTTTTATAGGTTCATATTTACAGGGCAGCACTTTGTAAGTGTAAGTTTCCTGAACTCAGTCAAAAAGTGCTGGGTTGTTGCCCTGGTATTCTGAAAAGCGGTGGGTCAAATGCCCACTCAGTTCCATGGTTCGGTCAACCCTGGGCCCAAAACCTTTTTTATCTGACAACAAATGCAGCAAGAGACTGATGTAGTAGATGTGCATGGTACCGTTCCCCCTTTCACAAAACCTGATCAATCTGATTGTGGTCACCCAAAACTATACTAACTGTATTAACCAATAAGAACACGGTTCGTTTTCCCTTCATCTCCCACCAGACTGACCAATCATCGAGCAAAAACACTCATCACCTCTGCTACCGGACATGTGTGTCAGAAGGCAACCTCCTTTCTTCTCATCACTTTAGTCAATGTTAACATGAGTACAGTAGTTCAAGTATGTGGTAGTTCTGCACTGTTTTCTAAAGCTTGTGCTGCACTGCGAGGCAGGTCAGCTGATGATGGAGTGATGTGCAGACACATGCACTGTCCATCTCTCGCTCCACACATTTGGTCATTACACTCATACATGGGTTTATTTTAGTGATAGTCTGCCTGAAAGCCAAGCGGATGCTAAAAGGCTAGCCTATTAACCAGCACTTTGCCTTGTCTACGTCCAAAAAAGTAAAACAAAAGCAAAAAAAATCAAGTTAAAGTCAAACTCTAAACAAGCAACTGATTGTTTCAGAAACTACAGAACATCTAAATACTACAGCACTTTATTTATTTATTTATTTTTAATTTCCTTTGACTTTTCTACAGAACAGTTGAACCTGACTGTTAGTTTCGGAGCACCTGCCTTTCATGGTCAACCGAATCTTAACCTAAAATCATGTCCTGCCCACAATGTTCTGCACCACCTGGGAACGTGTCACGTTAGGGAAGAAACGTGCCTTCTGATTTCCACGTCACGTTGACTTTAAAGATCAAGTCACGAATCTTTAGAGTCCTTGATATAATATCATGGTTTAATCTGCAGTCGAGATGCCAGCCTCTATGATTTAGCTCCAAGCGTCAGGCTTTAAAGGGCTTGCACATGTAAGGCAAAACGTCTGCGCTGTCCAGTTAGCAGGTACATCGCAAGTGCAAAATATTGGTCACATGAACAGAACCGTCCTAACGGGCTTTAGCAGAGCGGCACACAACTCGTGCAGGAACTGGTGAGAGAATGATGCATTGTGTTTGATGCTTTTTAATTTCTTTACAGAAATGGAGATGTTCTTATGTAGGACGATAAATTACAGATATACACATACTAAATAATATGAATAAAGATACGATATATGGACAAATGCTTTAATTATGAGGTGATTTTACACTTTATAAGCTAACGGAGACGAGATCAAAGACGTAAACGACTTACGTTTTAAAACAAACTCTACTACAACAGCTTTGCTTTCCGCCGTTTTCGCAGTGCTGCATCCTTGAAATCAATCAGAGCGTAGGCTGCATGTCTAGGCTGAATACGAAGGGTCCTTCTCTTTGGAATGGCCTGCTATTACGTAGCGGCTAAGAAATGCAGCGTGCCTTGGCTGCAGACGGCTGTGGAATGCAGCTAAAGTCTCTGTCTTAACCGGTGTTATGTGGCCAAAATCAGTAACACCTAAAGAAGCACCTAAAGCACTATAACTGTTAAATGAACTTCCACTTAAAGGGCTGTGCGTCCATCGGGCACTGCTTTAACGAGTCAGACGAAACTGAAAATGATAAACGCCTTTACGAATAAGGTCCACGGCTGTGATGGTCAAATCCTTTAGGCAAATTCTTAATGTGAACAGGAACGGCGCAACAACATGTGTGATGACGTGAACAAAAAACTGCCATGCTGGTAACAATACCTGAGGTTTGAAGCTGGATTCACTCGTTTTTTTCATACTTTTCGCCATTTCATTAACATTCGTTCCCTCTTTCACGGAATCTGTTTCAACGTCGTCATCATCACAACCTTCTTCCTCCTCCTCCTCCTCCTCCTCCTCCTCATCATCATCATCATCATCACTTCCAGAGTCTTCAAGACCAGAGAAGACACTCTCCTCGCTATCTGAGAGATCTTCATTCTCCTCGTCGCTATCATCAAGATGGCCTGCCTCATCAAACATGGGGAGCTGTGGAAAAAGAAACAGGACACTCACATAAATGAGATGAGATGCACCGCTTTAACTTAGGGAGAGTTTAGTTTAAGTTAGTTCAGGAATGCATGATAACCTAGGAATCGTTTTAGTACCAGCGGATGTTTAGAGCTGACAAGTGTTTCAAACTGATATTTAATGGTGTATTTGTAAAATTCCAAATAAAAAGAATAATAACAGAATAAAACGAATTAAAATAACCGTCACATTTCACTGTAACGATAATCCAGGCAGATCTAGTTCCATTTTCTTCATTTTATAAATGTAAACATCGCATCAGCCCACAATTCTTATACTGGTGCGCTCCTAAAAATAACACCTGCCACGTTTCCTAGCATTAGTTCTCACATGCAGACACAGAACCTCACACAGGTTTGCATTAAAAAAGGGTTTCCCGCTAAAGTGGTGCTTTGCATGGTGAAGTGATTCTGCTGATTGACGGAGAACGTGTTGGTTCTCCTTGGCTCTACATGGAACTTTTCTTAAAATGGTTCTATGCACCACCAACTTCTCAACACTCCTCTACTTTATGTGGAGCCATATCCAACACAATGGGAAGAACTAAAATACCCTGCAGAGAACCAGTGGAGCCTGAAACAGTTCTGTAGAGACCTCACGGTTGTAAACAGAAGCACCTTTTTAAGAGTGCAGCTAAAAAGCACTGGAAGTGTGTCTTCCAGAAAGCTTTGGCTTTTATTATGTCAGACTTTTATTATGTCAGCGTAGGCGCTTCACTGCCAAACTGAAATTGCAAATCTTGGATACCAAAAACATGTCGTGGCCGGTCGATTACAACTAGTGAAAAGGGATACTGTACCAATAAGAGTGTAGCTTAGATTTGATTCCTCAGCCAAAAATTCCTTTAAACTAAAACAGACGCCAGAGCTGTGCGAGTTGAGCCTGGGCGCTGGGTTAACTGCTAACTGCTCAGGACGATCTTGCTCGAGATCCAAAACGCGTCTGATAAAAATTATATTACTTAAACTTCCAGCAGCATCAATAAACAGCTCTCAGTGCTCTCTGGAGCGTGTGTGCTCACACCGAGCGCCCCGCGTTGTTATTAAGCCAGACTGAGAGCTGGAGAGGAGCGGGGCTCGCCGAGCACGCGCTACCCAAACAGCGGCATTAAGCTCCCTGCTGCAGCCCACCGGCCTCCGAAACGGAGCGAAACAGTTCTTCCTACCTGCTCCTCGCCCTCCTCCACGTTCCTTTTCTTCGCTGTAACTTTACTCATTCTGCCGCTTCGTATTACTTGAACTCCACACTCGGACATGCTGGACGCGGAGCGGCGACCATGTGGGTCTGGATTACGTCGGAGGTCAAAGGTTGAACGCATGCTTGAAAACTTTGGCTCCGTCCGGAACCGCGTTTACCGCACTAAAAAGTGTGTCAAAAATAGGGCACCACCGGTAGAAGTCCACTCATTAGGGTAGTATGTGTGGTATAGTGGTGTGTGGGTTTTGGACGCAGCTAAAATAATAATTAAAAAGTGTCTGAAATATTGTAACCGTTTTTAGAAAGAGTTTTAATATATTTTGATAGAAGTATGTAGTTCACAAAAAAATATATATAGTGTTTTGAGGAATCGTATTTAAATTTCTATTTTGGTTTTCGCGAAGAAGGAAGGCGTCGGGGGTTAAAGATTGGTTTGTAACGAACGAGAATTTTTTTTTACAATAATAATTTTCACTGACGGCAGCTGTCCAGAATTGTAAAAAAAATGTGTGTTTCGCCAAGTTTTAATCAAATTTAATAAAATAAAATAAAATGTATTTTTCGTTTGTTTTCTTTAGGTAAAAGCTCTTGCGTGACGTCACTCGGCGGCAGCTACCATGCGCCTTTGCGGCAGTTGTTTCCTACGCAGTTTGTTGTAGAAATGTCAACATGGTGGAAATTTCCACTACTTTTGCTTAACGACAGCGCGTTACGGGATAAACATAAACTGGTCTGTCTGCCGCGGGCGAGGACGCGAAGCGTCGGGGGAAGGAGCCGAGGTGCCGTTGGCGGCCGCACCGCGCTGCCGGGCGAGTTTGAGTTTAGTTACACGGGCTTCTCCTCCTCCGGAGAGCGAGCCGAGCTGCCGAGCTAAGCTAAGGCTACTGTAGCCGAGCTGCTCCGCTCGCTCAGCCCAGTGATCTCCTCGCAGCACCCGGGCGGAAACGAAGGCTTTACCCCTCATTTCGGACATGGAGTTCCACACCGTTGGTTCTGGTGGGCTGTTGGTGTCCAGTAGCAACGTGCCTGCTTTTCTCACCAAACTTTGGACGCTGGTGGAGGATCCAGAGACCGACCCGCTGATCTGCTGGAGCCCCGTAAGATGAACGCACTCGTAGCTGGCTAGCTTAGCCTAGTTAGCCGAAATGGCTAATGACGCCGTTAAGAGTGATTTAGTCGAAGGTTATCTAGCTGCTGGGATAGCCAATGGATTTATTAATATTGTTATATCTTAAACATGAAGCTGTTTCACGGTTGTGGCGACTTTTTAAATTCGTAATACGTATACGTAGTTAGCTGGATTAGCTCTGCTGCAGGGCTTGGTCAAACTTGTAGGCAGAAGCAGAAAGTGTTGGGCTGCTGCTCGACCACCACGTAGGTCCTGACCGAGAACCTGAGCTGTGAACTATAAAAAAGCCTTTTAGTTACGAGTCGTTCTAAAGGAGCGTGGCATTAGAGTGAAGTAATTTCGAGCGGTGTTTAGACTGTGTCCTTATATAGGCCTAGGCCCTTTAGCGTGCCTTAACTAATGGAGATTTGTGGTGGTCAGACAGTCGTAAATCGGGTTATGGCGAGGCAGCGTGGCCTGTGGTCAGTATTGCAGAGCCTCATGGACAGTGACATGTCAATAAATAGAAATGGATATAAGTGGAAGGCATTTTATGTTATAGAAAAACAAAACATACCGCTTTGTTTAAGCTCTAGGCAGTATATTTCATCAGTATATTGTCACTAAGTGCTGCATCTGCATTAAAACCCTTTAAGAAAGATGACTTGCAGAGCTACTGCCGATTTTAGAAATGTGAAATTATGCTGACACCTACTCCTCTGATGTCCGTCTCCCTGAGGCCACACATCACCTGGCTCAGTAGGCATTTTATTCACGGTTTTTGTATAAATTAGTAGAAATAAAATAGCTGAAACTTCTTTCTTTATCTAATCTAGATGCAGCTTAACATAGGATTTATATTTCCATTATGCATAATTTAATGGCAATCACATTACAGAACTATGATGGTTCCCGGTGTTTCATGTTTCGAATAGAGTTTAGTGCTCTGAAGTAGTTTTTTTCCTGCTCAGATAAAAACGTCAAGTGACTTATTTGTGTCATCTTAAAAAATGTAAATAAGTTGAAACTGTGTTGATGTGTGTCTTGTTGTTTTGATAAGATCTATGATTATTTGTTTAAAATATTGGGTTGTGTGAGTGGTTAGCTTTCAGATGTAAATCTGTAGCAGTCTGAGCAGCTTTTTGGTCTTGATGGTGGATGGTGGATTGCACCAGTGGTTGATCTGATGCAATTAACCTTCAATAAGCATCCATATATGCTTTGCTGAGCATGGACACTGTTTTGTCCTCCTAAGGTTTTTTTGGCGTCACTGTAACAGTTATCCATAGAATCCATAACCTGCTTCACCCAGGGTTGTAATACAGTTCATTTTCATATTTTGTCGTCTGTCTTTGGGTTTCAGTTGTCAATTTGCATGCTGATCTCGTCGTAATTAAGCTTGATGTGATCTGACTTGTGTCGTTCTACAGTCAAAAATTCTTAAATAATTACAAAAACCTTTCTCTTTTGTGTTGTAGCATGGCAACAGCTTCCATGTGTTCGACCAGGGCAGGTTCTCCAAAGAGGTGCTTCCTAAGTACTTCAAGCACAATAACATGGCCAGCTTCGTTCGACAGCTCAATATGTGTAAGCATTTTTTATGATGAATGGACCGCTAGAAATATCACAGAACTACTTAGAATAAAATCAGTTTACATTGTTTTTATATTAGTGAAAGTTAATGTTTGTGCTATCTTTGTTTGTTATGTTTATAGAGTGTTTTTTTTTTTTTGACATGCAACAGATTAGATGAACAAAGTATCAGCCTTACACACATTCCCTGTACAGATTTCCCTGATGTGAACTCCAAGACGATTGATGATACAAACATACTCATTGTCTCTTACATGAATAGCTTATAAATGCAGTCTGTTTCCTCTGGGTGAGTAATTAACATTAGAAATATGTTTGATGAATGTTATGAACCACTCTGATGTTGTCTTCTGATAGATGGCTTCCGCAAAGTGGTTCACATTGAGCAGGGTGGATTGGTGAAGCCTGAGAAAGATGACACGGAATTCCAGCATCTTTTCTTTATTCGTGGACAGGAGCACTTGTTGGAGAACATTAAGAGGAAGGTGACCGCAGTAAGCTCTGTTTTATTACTCTCTACTCTTACTGGTCATTTGTAGCAAAATTGCAGGTTAATCTTATTTGTAAAATGTAGGCTAGCAACTATGTTTGATAATATCTAGCCTTCAGTAGTGAAAGAGAGCAGTTTAGATTTGAGGAGGATTTGGAACGAGTCAGTTCAACACAGTTGGACTTTACTGTGAAGCTCCCCCAGGAAAGTTAAGCTGTTAATTTAATTTAAAATAAATTACCGTCACAGGAACGTAGTGAGTCGGTTGGGTGTTTCTTCATTGCCTTGTAAATAATATTGCCAGAGTTTCCCACGGGCCATGGATAATGCCTCAGTTTAAAGTTCTCAGAGCACATCATTAAGAAATGCAGTACACTCAGCAAGAGGTTTTTATTTCACTACAAACTACAATGTACAGTTGTGAGAAAATTTAGAATGATCTGAATTTACATACAAATCTGAATGAATGCTTCCGGCCACTTCATCACATCAGTCTTGTTGGTCTGGAACCAGGACGTTGCCCGCTTGTTTGAGGTCGTTGTCCTGCTGAAATACCCATTTCAAGGGCATTTCTTCAGCATCAGGCAACTGTAAGTGTACTGTGGATGAACTCAGTGTTCATGAGTAAATGGTAGAATGTTGCACCACTTCTCTTTAGGCCAGTCAGTGTGTTCTTTGGGAAAACTGTAATCATTTCAACACACGTCATTTTTTCAGCAATGGTGCTTTTATGAGGGTTTCTTGCAAATAGTTTGGCTTCATGTAGGCGTCTTCTGATTGTTGCAGTACTCACAGGTAACTGAAGATCTTCTTTGATTACCCTGGAGCGGTTCCTTGGATGCTTCTTTGCCATTCTTGTTATCCTATGATCTACGCGGATGGTAGTGTTTCTTTTCCTACCACGTTTTTCGGGTTTTGTTTGCCATTTTTAAGAATTTGAGATCATTTTAGCTGAGCAGCTAATTATTTTCTGCACTTCTTTATGCGTTTTCCCCTCTCCAATCAACTTATTGATCAAAGTTCTTTCTCCTTTGGAGAATGTCTGGAGTGACCCATTTTACTCACTGACAAGGGCTAAAATCAGCAGGTACAACATTTGCTGCCCTGCTTCTTTAAATAAGGGCTATAATTGACACCTGTTTCTTCACAGAATGAATGACCCCACTAACTGAACTCCACACTGTTATTAATTTGAACATGCCCCTTTCATTAAATGAATCTTTTACACCCAATTAGCAGCGTTCATGTCATGACTGTTGATGCTGTTGCCCATTACTCGGCTACACCCAATCATGAGGTTTTTCCCCATGTTGTCTTATCTTTTCTGCCAAAATCAGTAATTGAACACATTAGTGAAGTTAGACTGCTATTATTTTTGCACATACCTGTATGAGTAGTAATAGAAATATATATGCTTTGTTTGAGTGATTTTTTTTGAAAGTGTATTTTTCTCTTATAACTCTTATTGTGTTGTTTCAGTGTATTCATAATTCATATATTAAGTGCACACTAAGCAGAAAACTGATGGTAAATCTTCATTCCAATAAGTTATCAATCTGTGGTGTCCTTTTGCTTTGGCTGTGGCCCTGATTGAGATAATCTTAATGGTTCTGGGTGTCTGCCAACCAGGGTTATGTGGATTAGTGCCCAGAAGCTGGTAATCTGACGTAGCCTGACCCCTCAGATGCAGACCTTTTCCACTGCTCCAATTTTTACAGCCTTTTCCATTTGTATCCCCTGGCCAACTGACCAGTTCAGAGTGAAATCAAGCCCAAACCCTGAGTAAATGCTTTCCACTGCACCCCCCCCCTTACTCCATACACCCACCTCTGAGTTCAGGACAAGGCCACAGCCTTTACACAAACCTGTACACACTGCTCTCTGACAGTTTCATGATGTTCATCCTCAGGTGTCAAATATTAAGCACGAAGACCTCAAGCTGAGCCCAGATGACATGACCAAGATGATCTCAGATGTACAGCAAATGAAGGGAAAACAGGAGTCCATGGATTCTAAAATCAGCACCCTCAAACAGTAAGTCGAGTGCTGTGAGACTGGTGGTTGCCAAGCCACTGAGGTTTCAGTATGCCTTTATATCTTAATCCTTCTCGATAGTGGCCTGCTGCAAGGCCATATGAGTGGAGGAACTAGTGGATTGAACAAGAAAAAAAATTGACTTGCATCATCTCTTCCCCAGTAGTTCTTCAGAAATATTATTTTTTTCTTTCTTTCTTTGGAAGTATTTGCGTCTGAAGTGTGCTGAACCAGCTAAACAAATGGTTTGAAAGGCTAATGGAAACTTGTAGTATTCACTGCATATGCAACTTCATACCCCCCCTTGTTTTTTTTTGGCAAGTGAACTACAGAGAAGTATGTGCTCCCCTTTTTTGTCTCACTTCTCGAGCAGAGCAGTAGGGCTTCTGCGTTAAGGCTGAGTAAAGCCTGTTTATTTTAAGCTCCTGATTAGAAGCAGAGTTCATTGAGCCCCAACACAGACTGAAATACACACAGGAGATAGTGTAGCTGAATTGAGCCTGCTTCTGATACACAATTGAAAAGTGGAGCAATTTGTTGAGCTTTCTTATGGAGTTATGAGCTTAGTTGTAGGGCACTCAGACAAGCCAGCCTTTGGGTATTGCCCATATTTGTGTGTAAATCTCTGGTGCAATTTTTCATGTAGGCAGCCTTTAGGCTGTCAGCAAAGATTTGTTAGTGTTTTGAGGTTGGCATGGTTGCTGCTGCTTCTTTTAAAAAATCAATTGGAGCAACAGTTCTTGAAATTCTTAGCCATTCAGAATAAAATGCAGTTGTTGGTTTATTAGCTCTATTATGTGGAAAGTGGACTAGGCACTTCAGCCTTTGGGCCTCTGCACATTGGTGACAATGCTGTAATGCTTCATCTTTTAGCCTGCCTTAGTCACCGTCCTAAAACAGGCAAGCTCCCTCACACAAGCGAGATGTGGTTCACCAGCTGCAAGTTAGATTGTCAGTGCATGTCAAAGTGCACATCATTAAGACATCCCTTCCTCTGACACACAGCCCAGCTGTATTGCGCTGTCATTGTTTTTCTGGACTCTGGCCCTGGTTTGGAACCCATGATTTCAGGGCAGGCTGGGTGCTATACGCTGTCGAGGAGATGATGAAACGCAGACGGGTTTTTGTGGATGAGCTCATTCGTATCTGTCTGTCAGCAGAGCATGGTGGCATTTGCCCTCCTCATTGTCCTGTGCTTACGAGAGTTTGTGTAAAATCTGGTGTTGAGTTTTGTAGATATTTAAAGAGATGGGTTTTTCTTCCCCCCTTTGCTTGTCCCTTTTTGGATCTGACATAAGTTTTTGTGTGTGTGTGTGTGTATGTGTGTGTGTATGTATATATATATATATATATATATATATATATATATATATATATATATATATATATATATAATATGTGTGTGTGTGTGTGTGTGTGTGTGTGTGTGTGTATATATATATATATATATATATATATATATATATATATATATATATATATATAAAAAACATCAGATTTTCTCACAAGTCCTAAAAGTAGATTATTAGAAGTATTATACTTGGTCATTTGTTTATTGAGGAAAATGATCCAATATTACATATTTGTGAGTGACAAAAGTTTGTGAACCTGTAGGATTAGCAGTTAATTTGAAGGTGAAATTAGAGCCAGGTGTTTTCAATCAATGGGATGACGATCAGGTGTGAATGGGCACCCTGTTTTATTTAAAGAACAGGGATCTAGCAATGTCTGCTCTTCACAACACGTTTATGGAAGTGTATCATGGCCTGAACAAAGGAGATTTCTGATGTCCTCAGAAAAAGAGATGTTGATGCTCATCAGGCTGGAAAAGGTTACAAAACTATCTCTGAAGAGTTTGGACTCCACCAGTCCACAGTCCGAGAGATTGTGTACAAATGGAGAAATTCAAGACCATTGTTTCCCTCCTCAGGAGTGCTCGACCAACAAAGATCACTCCAAGAGCCAGGCGTGTGATAGTCGGCGAGGTCACAGAGGACCCCAGGGTAACTTCTAAGCAGCTGAAGGCCTCTCTCACATTGGCTGATGTTAATGTTCATGAGTCCACCATCAGGAGAACACTGAACAACAATGGTTTGCATGGCAGGGTTGCAGGGAAAAGCCACTGCTCTCCAAAAAGAGCACCGCTGCTCGTCTTCAGTTTGCTGAAGATCACGTGGACAAGGCAGAAGGCTACTAAAAGAATGTTTTGAGGACAAATGAGACCAAAATAGAACTTTTTGGTTTAAATGAAAAGCGTTATGTGTGGAGAAAGGAAAACACTGCATTCCCTCATAAGAACCTTATCCCATCTGTGAAACATGGTGGTGGTAGTATCATGGTTTGGGCCTGTTTTGCTGCATCCGGGCCAGGACAGCTTGCCATCACTGATGGAACAATGAATTCTGAATTATATCAGAGAATTCGAAATGAAAATGTCAGGACATCTGTCCATGAACTGAATCTCAAGAGAAGGTGGGTCATGCAGCAAGACAGCGACCCTAAGTACACAAGTCGTTCTACCAAAGAACAGTTAAAGAAGAATAAAGTTAATGTTTTGGAATGACCAAGTCAAAGTCCTGACCTTAATCCCATCAAAATGTTGTGGAAGGACCTGAAGTGAGCAGTTAATGTGAGGAAACCCACCAACATCTCAGAGTTGAAGCTGTTCTGTACGGAGGAATGGGCTAAAATTCCTCCAAGCCGCTGTGCAGGACTGATCAACAGTTCCCGGAAACGTTTAGTTGCAATTATTGCCACACAGGGGGGATCACACCAGATACTGAAAGCAAAGGTTCACATACTTTTGCCACTCAGAAATATGTAATATTGGATCATTTTCCTCAATAAACAAATAACGAAGTATAATAATTTTGTGTCATTTGTTTAACTGGGTTCTCTTTATCTACTTTTGGGACTTGTAAGAAAAGCTGATGGATGTTTTAGGTCATATTTATGCAGAAATATAGAAAATTCTTAAGGGTTTACAAACTTTCAAGCACCACTGTGTGTGCGTGTGTAACTAATACACACACATGTATATATGTGTATATGTATATATGTGTGTGTGTGTGTGTGTGTGTGTATATATATATATATATATATATATATATATATATATATATATATATATATATATATATGTATATGTAATAGTAAGTTAAATGGTCTGTATTTTATGTAGTGTTTGAACGAGGAACTGCAGGGTCTTATGACCAAGGAGCTTTGCCCAGGGTTGCAGCAGTGCATAAACATGGCACATGGTTTTACATCCGTTATAAACTCTCGTTCGGCTTTTTTTTTTTTTTACATTTTTTTTTACAAAATTTACATTTATCGATAAATTTGTCCTGATTGATCCATTTTCCAAACTTGCTAATTGTCCAAGCCTTAATTTAATTTTTTCGTGCTACCATTAGTTCACTGTTGGCTCAGCAAGAGAGGAAGTCCTCTGGTGGTGAGATTTGGGCGAGTTTTGATCCCCTCCTGCATAGAGGTATCCACACCTGCTCCAATAAAGCCTTCTGTTCGTCCTACGTTGGGAGTGGGGCCGGGGGGCAAACTGTATGGCTCTGGAGAGGAGGACTCAAAGAGCAGGTTCTTCTCTTTCCATGCTCTTTTACAGGCCCTCACCACTACTTTACAGGACAGCCATGTCCTCTGCTCAACTCCATAAAGGCAGATGAAGAATCTTACCCACTGGGAATCCACTTCTCCACTCTTATCACCTCAGCAGTGCTTTTTCCTGTCCTCAGTGAGCTCTGAGGCCTAGGCAGCATGATGCATTGAAAGATCAGCGTGGTTTCAATGTTACTTGATAAATGGATACTTTTTCTTTCTTATTTAAAAAAAAAAACTTAAGTCCTTTACACACCAAAAAGAGTTTGTTCTTGCGATTTATTCAAATGATAGTAAATTAAATCGAACGCAAGTATAAAAAACGGTGTCTTGCACACCAAACACATTTCTTTGGACTGCAAAATTTTTTTTAATTAACTGTTATTTAATAATCCTCACCAAGATGACACAATACAGATTAAAAATAAGCTTTTCAGCTTTGGGATGTCACGCCATAGCGTTATCAGCACATGTCCATTGTATTATCGCTTAAAGATTTAAATGATTAACTGATTACGTGTGGGATCGCCGGAACATGGCTTGCCCCCCCCCCCCCCCCCCCCAAATATAAATAAATAAATAGAAATGAAATTCGCTTGTAGTTAGTTGTACATTTATCAACCTTTCCGTTGTCATTTATTGGTCATTATAAACACGATACTATTTTATTGTTTGGTAGCTTATATGGGCCGTGAATATTGGCACACCGATTTATCGGTTGGGCTCTAATGACAACAACTAAGATGACAAATTAGGTGAAACTGGAACATTAAAATGATCAAAATCTTCTTAAGCAGCTCAGATGGAGCTCAAAGTGGGCTTCAAACATAGTTAACCAACATGTTCACGCTAAAGTAACAGATTCAATCTGTGAGTGGAAGTTTGTTTTAGCTCCTGAAATGAGGTGAAAATGCTTTTCCAAAAAGCATCATGCACAATGTCACCTATTTTATGAGAAGCAAAGGATTGTCTGTTATTCTGCTTGTCTTTTTCTTTTGTAGTGCGAGTGTTTTGCCAAATGCACCGTGCGTGTAATTTTGATGCAACAGAGAGAAAATTTAATTTTTTTTCATGCAGTTTTTTGCATCACATTGGGCCTTTAAAAGTGTTTGGATATTTGTACTATACTTAAAAATGCATTGAGTCTGTGGTTTTATTCAGCAGTTTCTTTCCAGATTTCTGTAGGCTTGTTAATTTGACTCGGGTGTGCAAGAAATTGATTTTCTTCATTAATTCATTAAACTTCACTGAAGTTTAAACATCAAATTTATCTAGCATAGCCGTGACAATAACATTAGTTCTTTCACACCGGCAGCTTTGAGAGAAAGACAAGGTCGGGAAGCGAAGTCTGGCATATTTTGTCTACTTTACTGATAAAGTTGACCAGCCAACTGACAACTCAAAACCAATATGCAAAAGTAAAGTTTCTCCACTGGAGAGCAAACGCAAGTTTGACTCAACGTCTGCATCTTGAATTTTGCAAAAGAAAGAGCTTTTAAGTCCTCAATGTTTTTCTGTGGTTTTAATTTTCTGTCTGCAGTATTTCTGTCTGTTTTGTTTGCAAACATTGTGATACTACACTTGGTATTGGGGTAAATCTCTGGTATCTTGGCAGCACTTCATGTGACATCACCACTTCCAAAAAGCCCCAACAAAGCCAAACGTGGTGGGGTATCTGTTTGTGATCAGTGTTGAGTGAGCGCGCTCCCAGAGTGACAGTATTTCTTTTTGTTTTGTTTCTTTGACATGAATGTTCTGAAAACATCTGCCGACATTAGAATGCAGCATGTGCTGAGCTTAAAACTTCATTATAGGTGATCTGGAGCGGAGTTCTTTAGGGTCATGGAAACATGAAGTGCAAAATATATATATATATATATATATATATATATATATATATATATATATATATATATATATATATATATATATATATATAAAAAATCAGTTTCCATGTATCAGAATGGTTTGATATCCACCTGTGTGCCGCTGTGCTATGCTCTGGTGATTTAAGCTGTGTGTCAGGGGCCATGTGCACACACTTAAAGCAGTTTTAAAAGTCTTGAGGGAGCAGAGTTGAAGTGGTCAAAGCCGCAATAAAAACCTGAATAAACAAGGGCTGCTTAGATCTTTTAATAGTCATTAAAATTGGCAAAATAAAGTCCCCCAAGAATGTCTCATCTTTTACACTTCAATAAAAAAGTGGGCTGCTTTTTCCACATTCGCTAGCAGAATATTAATTCACAGGGATGTATGCGGCACCCTTTAGGCCTGTTATCCATCCATCCATCCATCCATCCATCCATTTTCTAAGCCGCTTCTCCGTCAGGGTCGCGGGGGGATGCTGGAGCCTATCCCAGCAGTCTTCGGGCGAAAGGCAGGATACACCCTGGACAGGTCGCCAGTCCATCGCAGGGCAGACAGACAGACACAGACAGTCACTCACACACTCACACCTAGGGGTAATTTAGCACGTCCAATTGGCCTGACAGCATGTTTTTGGACTGTGGGAGGAAACCGGAGAACCCGGAGGAAACCCACGCAGACACAGGGAGAACATGCAAACTCCACACAGAGAGGACCCTGGCCGCCCGGACGGGGAATCGAACCCAGGCCCTCCTCGCTGTGAGGCGACAGCGCTACCCACCACGCCACCGTGCCGCCCCAGGCCTGTTATGATCTTGAAATTTTATCTGACAGTTCTTATAAGAAAGCAAATGCAATTAATAAGTATTTTCTTTTTATTTGGTTTATTGTATGCAGCTATTAAGATTGAAGACTTAAGCAGTCAAATTGGCTGATTAGGAGTCTTGCATCTTCATACACCGTACTGAAATGTTCAGAGAGAAATCTTTCTTATACTGTGATGAACATTCTTGGCCATACTGCTCACTTTTGCAATGACTGGGTTTTAAGACTTGCTCCATTGCTTAGTCACTGTTACTTGTATTGTTGCCTGAGACCTTACTCTATTACATTTACCCTTAATTACTTTCTCTTCTTGTTTCTCTCTCTCACACTCTCTTTTTTTTTTTTTTTTTTTTTTTTTTTCCCAGTGAGAATGAAGCTCTGTGGAGAGAAGTAGCTAGCTTGAGGCAGAAACATGCCCAGCAACAGAAGGTTGTCAATAAGGTAAGACCTTATGTGTACCAACAACCCACGTGAGCATTCCTGTGCTACCTTGTCTGTCCAGGTTATGTTGTAGTGTGTGTGTGTTGTTTGTTTTTTTTTTTTTTTCTTTCTTTCTTTCTTTCTTCTTTTTTGTGTGTATGCAGGCCTGAGCGTGTACAAGTGCCATAGGTCTGTACGTTCTGTATCATTAAATAGAAAGACTGTGGCACACGTCCAGCACTCCCAATGAGCAAGCCGTCTTTTCAGCTCAAACACAGGAGATGGCTGAGAGACTTTTTCAGTAGTGGTTGTTTTCTGTAATCAGCAGTGTTGACAAACGATCCAGTTATATCTGCCTTCTTAACGTATGACCTGCGAACTGCGCGAAATATATCTGATATGGGTTAAATCAACTAAAAGATGTAAATTATCTTATTTTATTATTTTTTTAAGTGACCGAATGAACGTTTCTAATTTGTTACATACTCCTGTTTTGCCAACATTTTGAATCATGTCTTGCATTAAAAACAGTTAGCAACAAATAACAAGCTGTGATTTAACACAACACACGACTGGAATAGACTGTGTTTTCCATAGTGTGAAGTTTGAACTTGAGTGACGCAACATCACAAAGCAAAATGATGGATATGTTTTTCAGTCAGGAAACGAGTAAACTAACAATAAAAAACTGACTGTGGAAGAATTATCTAAGTTAGAGTACATTACCTTTCACATTTTGATTGTATTTAGATCATTTTTTCAGTCAGAATACTTGGTGTTATAAGGACTGTGCTTACTGTTTGGTTTTGTTTTGTTTATGTCTCCATAGCTCATCCAGTTCCTGATTACATTGGCGAGGTCCAACAGAGTTCTCGGAGTGAAAAGAAAGATGCAAGTCATTCATACATTTTACACATATGCTGTCTACATTAATACCCTAGACAGACCTGTAAAACTTTATGGGTCTTTTGTCCAACTTTTTATGTCTTGAGATTGTTGTTGTTGTTTGTGTATTTTATTTATTTGTTTATTTATTTATTTTTCTCCCCCTTCTTCTTCAAATTGTTCTCTTAATCACTTAATCCATCAGGCCCTTAATGCTGAACGATAGCAGCACTGCTCACTCTATGCCTAAATTCAGCAGGCAGTACTCTCTGGAGCCTTCACCCGCTCTCTCTGTGAGTACTCTTGACTGACGGTGTTCATTGTATTTATTGAGAAATGAGTAACTGCTGTTCCAGTTTTTATTATTTTGTTGTTGAGATTTGGTTATAGTGTTACAGAATTGTGCTCTGTATTCTTCATAAAACACAGAATAGGCTCTGCTCAAGGAAGAACTACATTAGGCTTTTTGTAATTAGTAATTATTAACATCAGCCTATTTCAGCAATAATTATAGTTGTACAGTGTGTAATAAACATAGGTAAGCTAGATCAATGTGGAACTCGTGTACACTACCTGTCTGTTTCAAGTCATTCTGTGGGTTTTTCTCCTGCCTCCTCTTTTCCTTCTAGCCACCTGGTGCGACTTTTGCCGGAACAGGCATCTTCTCTTCCAACTCTCCCGTCAAGACTGGCCCTATTATCTCTGACATCACAGATACGGCCCAGTGTAGCCCCACTGACAAGGAAGACTGGATTGAGGACAGGCAAGTCCTTATTCATAAATATGTTGTGGGTTTTTTTTTTCTTTTTAATTTTTAACTTCTCCACAAAATGTCAGACTTGTTAAACACAGATTAGGTACAGCATAGGTGTTAGTCTGTTGCTATGGCAACTCTTTCCCCATCTAACTTCAAATCTACACTGAGCATGATGTGTTTCATTAGCGCTCTGTCTGTGGCCATCCGTTCAGTTTTACACCGCCTCTACTTCTAGTTCCACATGCAATAGCACAAAGTGCAACAAGCAAAGTTACAGCACTGACATCTTAACATTTCTGATATGAAAACTATAAATTGGGTGTCATTTTTTTGGTGATTTGTTGGGCTTTATTCTGACTGTAATTTGTATAGATTGTAAGGTGACCTCCAGTTCGTAGCCCAAGCATGGCTGAGCAGCGGTCGGTGATTTCAACTCTTTTTGCATGTACTTCTGGAAAATGTTACTTTTTTAATACAATCATTCTTTAATTCTTAGTTGAAAACCTGAGTAATGAGCTATATACCTAATATTTCTTAGCCTCAATCAGGACTTTGGTTGACAATACGACAATTCGGGCAATACGACACTGTAATCCACTGTTGTTGACAATCAACACGTAACAATGTTTTATGCACTTTCACTGTTAAAGCATTGGGCTATTATGAGACCTTAAAAATTCCCCCTCTGTCCCTGTTGTGAGTTTCCCAGTACAGTCTCAGAAAACTGCAGCATTGTCTATACAGCTTAAATGTCCTGATGATTTAGAAGTGTTCGTTTTTTTTCAATGTTTATGTTAAACACTTTTTTAAAAACGATATGCAATCATACAGGTTATTTTTAGATTATAGCCCAGGTTGTTAAGAAACAGCATTGATTTAAATGTATGCCCCCAAGTGTAATTGGTTTAGCCTGAAAGGTTTCTGTAATTTGAGTGATCTAACAATTAGAGTAGTGATTTTAATCCAGTATGAAACTGGATTAAAAGTGTGTGTGTGTGTGTGTGTGTGTGTGTGTGTGTGTGGTTGTACAAGTCTACTAAGTAACTCCGGAGTGACTCCACTCTGACCTTTTACAGTAATAGTAGTCCTGTTCGAATCAGTCTCTCAATAACATAATGACAGATCCTGGTAATGGACATTAGCAACTGTTTTAATTTATTTCAATTTTTTTGACGGCTGAGTGACGAGGCTAACATCTAATATGGTGCTGAGTTCGCCCAGTTCAAAACAGGATTATTGTAATCTAAAACATTTTTGGTGATGAGGTTATTAGAAGAACAATGAGAATAAATATCTGAAGGCACCTCTTGCAGAGCACTGTGATTCATGTCCTGTTGTGCAGCATTTAAATTGAATGAGCCCACTTGCTTAATGCTGTTCTGTGTGGTTTTCTCTGAAAGGTTGCTTTTGTTGTCTGTTTGGATTCAGTTAGTTCTTAACATTGATGTAAACATCTGGGACATGACATGTCAATTCTGGCTATCTGAGGTAATATGAGGAAATTACACAAGAACTTTATCCCATACAAATCAGCCGGTCAAATGCCTGATTGTTACCGGGCTTCCTCCAGTAATACTTCATCCAGCTTGAATAGGGCTACAGACACTGCATTCAGAATCTGTGAGATATCTGTCAGTTTGTCCTTCAGTAATTAGTCGGTGCTTTTATCACATTTGGGTGTGTAATGCAGGTTGTTGTCTTATCAACAGTTGTCCTCAAAATTGGGGAAAAACACTGATTAGAAATGCCTCCCCACTGTAACAGAACAAGCCCACTGGTGCACATTAAGGAAGAGCCGTCAAGTCCCACCCACTGTCCCGAGATAGAGGAAGTGTGTCCTGTGGAGGTGGAAGTTGGGGTAGGGTCGAGTGTGCCGGCTGACACACCTCTCTCACCCACCACCTTCATCAACTCCATCCTTCATGAGAGCGAACTTGTGCCTCACCCAACTCCGTCCCCCACAGAGCACAGATGTTTAAGTGTGGCCTGCTTGGACAAGTGAGTATGACCCTCCATGACCCAGGCAGCAATTTGAGCCTATTCATCTGTAACTCTGCCTTTCTTAGACTTGAATTTGTGCCTCATTGTCTGTCATGTTCTGGCTGTGTCTATAATTCATAACCTCCAAATCTGCCACAATCCACTTTTGTCTGGCGCCTTATTTATAAAATGCATCCATGTGAATTTTCTACTGAGTTTATCCTTAAAGAATTATTCTCAGCATTTGCATGCCATTAAAAATAAATGTGTGCGGAAATATATATGCCCACAGCTTTGAGGTGCAGATGAGCCATTTCTAAATTACAATCATAGAATTAAGTGCACAAGCCAGTTTTCCAGCTCCACCTAACTTTTGTCCGATTTGAATATGAATGTCCCGCAGTAAATATTCTAAAGGAGAGAAAATATAACACGGCATGTTCTGTTCTACAAACGTGCTGTTTGCTGGCTTTACCGGCATCGAATTGTTTATATTTTGCATTTATTTATTTTTTCAAAAACAGAGCAAAGAAAACCATAGTATTAGTGTACATAAGCATAGATATAGATGAAAAGAAAAAAGACAATATACATTTGATTTAATCTCTTACCATTTCATTCCAAATAATTTAAAATACAATAGTGTGCTGCGATGGACTGGCGACCTGTCCAGGGTGTATCCTGCCTTCCGCCCGATGACCGCTGGTAATAGTATAATAGTACTAAGCGCGTGTTCACGGTGAAGGAGAAGCCACTTGAAAGCAATCTGTGCCCACCTGTCTCTAGTTCATTTTCTGTGACAAATCTAAACATTTAATCCTGGCTTGATTTTGAATAACTTGATCCAACAAGCATATGGACCTACATCACTAGAAGAAAGCTTTACATTGTTGTTAAGGTAATATCATTGCCATAAAAAACATTAATTATTGTTCTTTTGTAAGAGCTCATTGCTCACCACAGCATGCTCTCTCCCTTCAGCAGTCACATGAAATGAAGTATTGGTTGCTAAGATGTGGGAACTAAATGATATTGGTTATGTTATGGAGTTATTCTAGTGGATGGGTGTAGGTAATAATTTGTTTAGCCACCTTGTCTAACTGCTTTTGTCACAGGGACTGACTGCCACAGGTTTGCATGGCAGGTTGGAAACGTGCATCAGTCTTTTCCTTAATGTGTATTTTCACACGCCACATTTAAGATCAGATCAGTGCGTACCACTGCTTTATAAATGAAACCCCTGGACTGATCATCAAATCTGCATTATAATTAAAAATCATAGGACCAGGACTAAGTTTACAGGGCGCCCTCCAAACCATAGTTGCGTATCGTTGTTTTTAAACGCCCAAAAAAGCCACGGTTGCTAATAATGATGGTTGCTTGGGCTCAGTTAGCATGGTCTAATTTGCACCATGCTAATTGTACCTAACAAGCTATCGTTCATTGTAAGTAATCTCAGCATTTTTGGTTGTAGCTGTTGTTTTAAAGGCCATTCTTACTGTCAGCATCTTTTAATATGATCTGAATTTGCTTTGTCATAATCCGTGCACTCTCATGGCCAGTGTGCCGTTTCTCTGCATAACATGCATTCTTCTGAACTTTCACACTCTAAGTCTAATTAATGACTGGCTTTCTTAATTCAGCTGTAGAGCATCTGTTTTGCCCCTCAAAAATTCTGTACTACCACTTTTCTCAGTTTGTCCATAAACATCTGAGTATTACTGATGTACCGTTGAATAAAAGTTTACTTAAGGGATTCCAAGGTTTGAAAACAGTTGGATTCATATTAACTAGTACTTTGTGGCATAAGGCAAATAGACTTGATTTCATGTCAGCAATCTATACCATAATGTCTGATTTACAGCAGTTAGTAGTGCTGCATTTCCACTGAAACCTTCAGTCAGCCTTTTCTCTGTGGGAGAGTGCAGTAATTGTGTAGTGCCTTCCCTCCCACTGTTTCTAGTCCCATGTTGTGCTTCTATCTTTTCAGTTCCCCCCAGATGTCTGAGGTCTCACGCCTTTTCCCCAGCCTCTCCTCGTCTCCTCACCTCAGAACACATACAGGGTTAGCATTTCAGTTGGTCGCGCCATCCCCAGAGCACGCAGTGCTGTGCTTCAAAAGCTACCAAGGCCTGTTCACGCTAACCATGGACAGCGGCGGCTCTCAGCCTCAGTGCTCTAGAAACCTCAGCCACCTCTGTGTTCACATGAGTTGTTATGATGTAGGACTGCACAGTATATTATGTATTAATCTTTATAGCAGTTTTGGATTTCGCCCTCTGCAATACTGATATTGTAGAATATGCTGAAGTATGCGAAAGAGGCCTCTAACAAATTTCTAATTTTATTGTGTGATGTGAGCATCATAATCAAATCTCAGAAGAATTTCTGAACAAGTTTGACAAATCAAGGGATTTGTGTTTTGCAGTTTGGTCATTTTGATCAAAATAATGCAGGGCAGTCTTTAACCCCACATCATATCAGATATTCACCAGTGAGTTTTTAATATATCATGCGTCAAGGTTGCAGGTGGTGTTTTGTTCCTTGTTGTGCAGCCCTACCTAGTGTTTACTTCTTTCTCTAGATCATCACAGTTTTACATCCCTATAAACACAGTATATTGCTCATTTCAAAAACAGTGCTCCTGGGTCAGAAGTGAAACAGTGGTCATTCTCTTTGACTGATTGGTTCAGATTTAACTGGTCACTCAGGCAATACTGTTGTTGTTATGGGCTAATGCACAGAGTGACTGGAAGTTCTTGAGCTTTGGGACAAGAGCCACAGTTCTTCCTGTGAGATAGTTATGTGATGGCATGATGATCAGTGATGGCTAATTTTGATTTCTAGATGAATTACCATTTGGTCATTTTGGAGTGTGGCATGGCATATAAACTGAAATGCATGTGCTTTTACAAATCCTCCTTCCTGGGTAGACACATACATAGTCAGGCTTCCTTTTCAACATGACTTAAAAAAGAAACAAATTCTGTGAACTAGCCTGCTTCCCTCCCATGTTCACCAGCGTGTTGCACAGCTCTGTAGCTTTGTTTAACACTGAAAATGAATACTTCTTATTTTTCATGTTTTTTTGCTTCATCTTAAAGACGTTTGTTTAACCCCTGAATGAAAGTGGTTTTTGTTTTTTTTGAATCTGCACCAGGACAGAGTTCAGCGATCACCTGGATAGCATTGACAGCGGTTTGGAAAACCTCCAGTCGATCCTCAATGCACAGTCCATCAATTTTGATTCTTCGCCTCTCTTCGATGTAAATGTCTTTTTGCTGTCTTTCAATATAACCAGAAATGTGACGTGATTTTAACGTTAAGTTCACAAATTAAGGATCAGAGCCCTTTCATGATTTGTTTTTTAAGGAGCATACGTTTTTAGTAGTTGTACAGCAGAGGTGTAACGAGACGATATATTTTTAATACAGAAGTGCAAAAGAAATTATAAGGGCAGCTTTAATTTTTGCGGTCTTTACCGTTCTCTAAAAAAAAAAAACAGCGGTGCTTGTTGAGACAACTGGTACGTCATTTTCTTAGAATAAATGAAAGATATAAAGAAGATCAGTATAAGGCAAAAATGTAAACATTAAGGCTACATCAGTGTTCATATTAGATCTCAGTTTAGGAGAATTGTGCAAGTGTTAAGGAGCTGCTTTTACTTGTATTCTGAATGTTTTAATTTATATTGTTTTTATTTTATAGATCTTCAGTGCAAACTCTGCCTCTGATGTCGATCTGGACAGTTTGACAAGCGTGAGTCTGACTTCATTGAATTGTACAGCTCCAGAATATTGTTCTTTTCTTGTTGGAATTGGGTTGTGACACACAAATCAGTGCACCTGTGTCCTTACGTGTGTTCTCCAAATGCTGAGACTGTGGTTATACATTGAACAATGCAACCCCAATTTATTACACACACGATCTTTACACTGTAAGAAATATCTTGCCAAGTGAAACTATCTAATTTCTTATATTTTACAAGCAGAGATCGTAAGATTTATTGTAAGTGTTTAACATTTTCATGGGTGAAGTTACATTTTACTCCATTTTCATTAGTGCATTGCATTCTGGCCCATGGTTAGCAAGCCAGTCACATGCAATTTACATACATCAAGCTCTGTGAAAGAACCTGAGGTGTTGGGTGATCAACCGTAGTGACATTTTTCAACAAGTGATTTTAGTGCATAATCTGTAGTATATGCTACCTGGTTACATACTAAAGGAAATTTTACACTAACATTTACATTGAGATCCTGAATGGTGGCATTTCAGCTTTAAGATTGTTCAGTTTACATTGTTTTTTTTGATGTCTGCCTGCCTTTTGTTCTGCAAAATGTATTCTAATAAGTTTCTTAAACTCATCTAATTACAGATCCAGGAATTACTGTCACCAGAACCTGCCAGAGAGACGGAGTCTGGTGCAAACTCCAGTAAATCGGGTATTTCCTGCTACCATTTGCTTCCTTTGCGTTTTTATGTTAATATGCTTCTTCTTTTAGGGAGGGGTTAGGTTGCATTTTCACATTCAGTACATTGACGATGCCATTTTATGAGAACTCAGAACGTGGCTTTAGTTTTAATTTTATTTCTCTTAGGAAAAACGTGATGTAGCATTACGTCCATTCATAGCAGGCTGTGTTCCTTCTGGAGATGATCACTTTCCAGGGCACAGGAGTTCCTCTGTACCAAATCTGTCAAATTCATGTCTTTGGACCTTACTTTGTGTACAGTTGCTGCTACAAAGTTGGGAACATATAATTGTCTAAAATGTCTTGGGTGTGGCATAATATATAACAGTTCACTATAACTAAGAGGTCTCGTCCAAACTCTGAAAAACTGCCCCAAACCATTTATTTCTGCTTCACACTGTTGACACTATGCATTCATAACATTGTCTTGGCCCAGATTCATCCATAAGATTGTCTTTTAGTGAAGTGAGATTCATCACTTCAGAAAACGTTTCCACCACCCAGAGGTCAGTGGTTCCGTGCTTTACACCGCTCCAGCTGACATTTGGCATTGCACATAGCAGTCTTAGGCTTGTGTGCAGCTACTCACCCGTGGAAACCCATTTCATGAAGCTTCCGGCACACAGTTAATCTGCTGATGTGGCTTCCAGAGGTGGTTTGAGACTCTCTGCAAGAGAGTAACTTATACAAGTTTATGACGTCAGTCCAAAGGCGCGTAAACCCTTCCCTTGGCCTACTTTGAGGTTTTGAAATGTCAAGGTTTTTTTTCGATGTTGTCCGAGATTTTTTTTTTTTTCTATAGAACTGAATTGCATTTTGCTGTTTATGGTTATGTTTCAGGAAAGCAGCTGGTTCAATACACAGCTCAGCCATTGGTTCTCCCTGACCCAATCACTACAGAGACCACTGGGGACGACCTGCCCATTCTCTTGGAGTTGGAGGGGGACTCATATTTTGGTCAGGACCCTGTGGAGGATCCCACAGTTTCACTTCTGAGCACCGACTACCAAACAGCAGTACCCGAAGACCCCAAGCTATAGTAGAAAAGGCAGCTTTTATAAAGGGATTTACATGTGTGGATTTTTTTTTGTCATGTTTTCTGTTTTTCTTTCCTTTTTCTTTATATGTTAAACTTAGCCATGTCACCTTTTGCCCTGTCAGTCCTTTTAAATCATAACTCCTGATTTCTGAGCAATAGAGAAATATCTTTCGCTGTTGTTTCCTCATGATTGTTCATAGATTCGGTGCAGTTGAAATGCGCGTGTTTAATTTCGT
Source organism: Pygocentrus nattereri (assembly GCF_015220715.1). Lineage (NCBI taxonomy): Eukaryota > Metazoa > Chordata > Actinopteri > Characiformes > Serrasalmidae > Pygocentrus > Pygocentrus nattereri. Next base: position 17,821,331 of record NC_051237.1, read on the forward strand.
ACTTTTGCGGTTTGCGTTTTTCTAAAACATCAGGTTGAAGCCGTACTCGGGAATGACCAAAACGGCTCCGCGGCCCGGACTAGCTCTTAACAACTGAAATGATTTAACGAACCCGCCCTACTGAAGTAGAATGAACATGGTGTTAGGAATGTTTTCATGATGCGTAAAAACATCTATATTGTAATGTAACTGTAATGCTTTGCTTTCTATGAGATTTTTCACACAGATATTGCGAATACTTCTTTGCCTTCTTTGAGGGCTTTTGCTGGCGGTAGCTATTCCTGAGTGGGACGTTAACTCTTGTAAGAAAACGTATATGCGTACAAGTATTATGTTCTTTCTTTATCTGGCATGCAGAGTTGGGGGGGTGGGGCTTGTAAAAGAACCTGATTTTGTTCTTGTCCTCCGCTCCAAAGCCGGTTTAGCATAAAGACTGTTCAGATAAGCTGTTCTTAACTCTGCTGCAAAAAGGGTTGAATTTGGTTTTTGCTTGTTTCACTAAGAGCGGTTTTGTTTCGTTAGTTTTCAGATCTGAGTGTAGACCCCCATCACTACAACTTACTTTAGAACCGAACCGAACGTGTATTTAACTCATTTTGAAGCTTGAAGTTGCACCTGTTTTTCCATCCAAATGCTTGGTTCTTAAATTACTGAGAGATTTTAATTTGCAGCAGCCTTGGTGTGGAATTCTGTGGCTGTCTCATGGATATTGAAGTTTTCAGAAAGAATATAATGTATGTGGACATAGTTTGATGACGCAGTGTGTAGAAGCCCTTAGGAACCAGCTGTATTGCAATATTGAGCTCTCTTCTGCTCAAATAATGCACAGAGCTCATCTACGCTGTCGCACAAAACAACTTCCATCTCCGGTTTAAACTCCAGTTACCCTGGTGAAAATGTTATGAACAGCAGCAGAAACGGTCCAGAGTTACTTAGAAAAAGGTCTTTTTACATCAACTTCCTTTACCAGTTTTTTATTTTTTCCCGTGTCCTGTAAAGCGAGTTTTGGAGAGATGAGGTATTGTTCCGAGAGCGATGTTATACATGTGCATGTTTAGGACAAAGTAGATTTTTGGTTCATTGCTGTTTCCAGATCAGCTTTTAATTTGCGCCACGGTAACTGTTCTTCAAACAGAGCCGTACAACTGATGCTAGATCAGATGCTTTGTGACTACAGACCCAGTTCACGTTTGCCTTAGTCTTCAGTCGTATTTATTTCGATGCAGTTTGCTGTGCTAGATGACTGCGATCATTATTTTTACATTGCAGCAAAGGATGTGTGAGGAACGTGTGAGTGAGGTTGTGTGCATTTAGAAAAAAAGAAAAAGCTGCCTTTCTCACTATAGGCAAGTCTACTGTGTGTATAGCCAAAACGGAGGCTTTATTCATGTGCGTTTGTAATGGGCCAAGGCTGAAAAAAATATTTGGTAAATTTGGCGCTAAAAATGCGAAGTTTTACCACAGGCGTTCTCGGGGCAGCAGCGAAGGGCCACTTTTGTGGACGCTTATTATTCCTAGTGCAGGGTTGGGTAGTCATAAACTGATCTAGAAGCAGCTAGTCAACTCCCATCCAAGACCACGTGGAGAATAACCATCCATAGTGAAATCAGTCACAGGTTAGATAGAAACTGACTGGGTAGCGCGTGTTCTGTAAACAGAAAAATCAAGAGCCCACTTTGAAAAAGGTCATGTGGATTTTTTTTTTTTTTTTTCACATCCTGACCAGTTTTGATAGCCGTGCATGACCTTTTTTGTATGCAACAGAGATCAGAGGTGATGCAAATTTAATATTAAAAAGATATTCTGCCGGATTTGAGTGAGTAAAAAATTGAAAGTGTATTTATTTTGTATGATCTGTGCCCATGCTGCCCCCTCGTGGCTCCAATTGGTCAAGCTTTGTTTCTGGTGAAACGGAGAGCAATATGGTGTGGCAATAGCAGGAATTGCATATACATAAAAAATATATATATTGTTGGTAATTTCTAATATTACAATCATCAGTCTCAATTTAGTCGTTAGATATCTGTAATAGAGACACAGCTAAATTATTTTGTTACGCATGTAAACACTGTGTATTGGTATGTTTTAAATAAAAATGATTTTGAAAGTATGAAGACGTACAAGATTTACATCATTACATTGCACACATTATGTATGTATGTATGTATGTATGTATGTGTATATGTGTATATATATGTGTGTATGTATGTATGTGTGTGTATATATATATATATATATATATATATATATATATATATATATATAAAATGCTTGAAGATCATCTGATTGGAGTGCCACATTAAAAAATAATGAATCCAGGGGTTATTTATATACACTGCTCAAAAAAATAAAGGGAACACTTAAACAACACAATATAACTCCAAGTAAATCAAACTTCTGTGAAATCAAACTGTCCACTTAAGAAGCAACAATGGCTGAAAATCAGTGTCCAGAGGCTGGAGACGCTACCAGGAGACGTGGAGGAGGCCGTAGGAGGGCAACAACCCAGCAGCAGGACCGCTACCTCCGCCTTTGTGCAAGGAGGAACAGGAGGAGCTGCCAGAGCCCTGCAGAATGACCTCCAGCAGGCCACAAATGTGCATGTGTCTGCACAAACGGTTAGAAACCGACTCCATGAGGATGGTATGAGGGCCGCTTGGCATTTGCCAGAGAACACCAGGATTGGCAAATTCTCCACTGGCGCCCTGTGATCTTCACAGATGAAAGCAGGTTCACACTGAGCACATGTGACAGAGTCTGGAGACGCCGTGGAGAGTGATCTGCTGCCTGCAACATCCTTCAGCATGTTTGGCAGTTTGGCAGTGGGTCAGTAATGGTGTGGGGGGGCATTTCTTTGGAGGGCCGCACAGCCCTCCATGTGCTCGCCAGAGGTAGCCTGACTGCCATTAGGTAACCGAGATGAGATCCTCAGACCCCTTGTGAGACCATATGCTGGTGCGGTTGGCTCTGGGTTCCTCCTAATGCAGGACAATGCTAGACCTCATGTGGCTGGAGTGTGTCAGCAGTTCCTGCAAGATGAAGGCATTGAAGCTATGGACTGGCCCGCCCATTCTCCAGACCTGAATCTGATTGAGCACATCTGGGACATCATGTCTCGCTCCATCAACCAACGGCACGTTGCACCACAGACTGTCCAGGAGTTGGCGGATGCTTTAGTCCAGGTCTGGGAGGAGAGCCCTCAGGAGACCATCCGTCACCTCATCAGGAGCTGCCCAGGCGTTGTAGGGAGGTCATACAGGCACGTGGAGGCCACACACAACACTGAGCCTCATTTTGACTTGTTTTAAGGGCATCACATCAAAGTTGGATCAGCCTGTCGTGTTTTTCCACTTTAATTTTGTGTGTGACTCCAAATCCAGGCCTCCACTAGTTAATAAATCTGATTTCCATTGATGATGTTTGTGTGATTTTGGTGTCAGCACATTCAACTTTGTACAGAACAAAGTATTCAATGAGAATCTCACTCATTCAGGTCTAGGATGTGTTATTTGACTGTTCCCTCTATTTTTTTGAGCAGTGTATAATCAAATTACTCTCTGTAATCAAACGTGCAGCTGATCGAAGCAGGACGTTGTGTGTTGTAAATTATGCAACAGCTAGTTCCGGCCACGTGAGCTGATTGGTGGAGAGGCGTTCTAACGGCGTTGTTATTTCGCCATTGCGTCACGGGTTTTTCACAGCACCGTATCACTCCGCTGAGACGCCGTTGCTTAGGGGGAGGCTGGACAGCGGAAGGAGACTCGAGCCGTTTGAACGTTTTTACGTCTAACTTTGCGCACAAACAGAAAATTAATACTTTTGAGATCACATTTGACCCACAGCCAGTTTGGTCAGACTCTGAAAATGAGACGACGCTAAACTCAGAAACCGTCGCTGTGACAGAAGAAGCTGAACAACCTGGAATCAGCCAGAAATGAGCCCAACACCATTCGCCAGGCATGTAGTCTCAGCTTTAGAGTCTGACTCATAAACTGCCTCAATAAAAAAAAATTTACGCCGCTCGGTGGTGGTGACCGTAGTGTAAGCAGCTGGGGAACGAACTGCGGCTGCGCGGTGGGCGGAGTTCGTTACTCTGACGTAGCAATGAGCTGCTCGTTAAGGAACTATAATCTGGCGGAAGGAATCGCTAACATTAAAACATTAAGACATTAAAACATTAAAACATTAAATGCCGCCTTCACGGCCCAATTGATCTGTTTCTTACTTTATTTATTTAAATGTGGAAATAAAGGCGGCATAACACTCGAGGTTGTGTGTTATCACGAGTGATATCACGCGCCCTCTAGTGCTCTACTGCTTAAATGTCACACTAGTGATAAATGATGTCATATTGCCCAGCCCCAGGGGCGGGAAGGTGGAAGTGAAGCCTGATATTGTTGATCATATTTGATAATTATATGATATAGTTGAGAATTTGTATAATTGTAAGTAAATATTACGAGGTAGCCGCCTACCAGCAAATAAACACGAGTCCTTGGTGTGTGGTCATGAAAAAGCTTGAGTTTGATGTTCAAAATAGACGTTAAATTTAATGTGAAGATTATTTTCAAATGAAATACATTTAGCAATGTACAATTCTGTGACACATGTAAAGAATTGCTCAGATAGCTAGGCAAGACATCACGGAAAAAAAAAACATTTGCACTGTCGCGTGCCTTTTCAATATGAAGTCTGAAGGGGTGAGACTTCTCCAAGTCTCATGACTGTTGAGTGTTTCTCCTTTCATATCATCCCCTCCACATTCTGCCTAATGTCCATGAAGGAAATTACAGGGGACTTAAAAACAGGCACAATAAAAAGTTACCTTACAGTGTCCTCTGAATGTTTAAATAGGTAAACATAAAAACAAAACTGACACACACACAAAACGAAGTCTAAGGCTAGTGGGAGGGTTTGCTGATCCTCTGCCAGGCCGACTGGTCCGTACACTGAAATCTGTAGCGCAGAAACTTCACGCGTGGCTTCATGTGAAAATCAGCAGGTATCTTCCAGTTCCACATTTTCTGCACCTTGTAGAAGTGCAGAATGCAGTTATTTCATGCAGGTGATCTAAGCGGACTGCTGTACATTACTTTCTTGTAGCTGTTACTCAGCTGTTGTATACTGACCACAGAAAGCAACAGTTAGACTTTCCCCCCAAAAGTCTGTCCTCTAAATCTTACCGCTCTTGAGAGGACAAATGGGGTTTTACAGCTTTTTCAAAGCTAAAAAGTCATGAACGTCTCTTATACGTCAGTTATAACATCCTACGCTCTCTGAAATGTAGAGGTCTCATATACTGTGTACACTTGATGGCTAAAAAAAGACACATTTCAAGAGATTCGGCTTCAGCAGAACTAACTTATCATGATAGAAGGCGTTGCGACCCACCTTCAGGACCCTGACCAGATGTGTGGTACTGTTCACCTGCTGAAACTGGACAGAACAAGCAAAACCGACAAAAGAAAAGAGCTATTGAGCATCTGTCAAAGGACAAAAGGTGTAATGCTTCACAAGGAGTGGTCAGTGTCCTAGGAAATGACACTAAATTGAACATATTTGCCTGCACTGTAGGCAAACCATTAGCTGTTCACTCATGCAGTCATATGCAAAAACTGGTTCATGTTCACATTTATTGTTCATTTACTGAATCTGACTTAAAAAGACACATTTTCAAGTCTTCTTCCCCTCAGCATTTGGAGCTAAGTAAGTAAATATGAACTGCGCACTAAAATTTGAAGTAAAAGGCCATATTGAAGGTTCCTGCTTTTAGCAGATGTGCAAACATGTTTTCATCTTATTTAGAGAATCAACAAAACATGTAACATGAGTTTCACCTCCAACTTTAATTTGACCAGTGGCCTCTGCATATAACTACATATAATGGTGCCAATTCACCGCATTCCAGTCTGCCTCAGCTTCTGAATTCGAAAGGCCGTTTCACCTTAAGATTCATTGGTCCAGATTCTGTACAGCAGAGAGAGGAGTTCACTCTGAGCACAACTGAGAACCTAACTGGTGCAGGGATATGGGAATTCTAGGGCCAGTGCTGATTGCTGATAGTTTTGTGCATATGTCTGTCAATACTGATGCTGATACATCTATAATATCTTATATATATATATATATATATATATATATATATATATATATGTAATACAAATAGTATTAAAGGAATTTATTTGTAGAGAGTTACAAATGCTGTAGAATTAACCAAATGCAGGCATTTTAGCATCACAGCCCAGTGGCACCTAAATATTCTGCTCTTTCAGAATGCAATGATTTCTCATATCTTATCATTAGTGTTAGGCTGTAGCTTAAACCCATAATCCAGTAAGTTTTATTTCTTGCATAAAATAATGTCTCAAGTAAATGCACCTTCCCAAAAGCACGACATGAGTAGAGGTTCAAAAGTATCAGGTCAAACAACAAAACAAAACAGTAACTTTTAAGTAACTTATAGTACTGAAGTATAGAAACTGGGCTTATAAGGCTCTACGTTTTCTGGTCTAAAATAAAATGCTAAATCTGCAGAGATGTGACCAATCCCAAAGCAGTTACTGCCCACCTCTGACAGATAAAATACCAATATCATTGTGCATCTCAGTGGCTTATGTAACTGGCTGTTCTCTGCTATGAGCAGTTTACTGTCTCAGCATAAAGCAATTCTTAAGTTCCTCACTTCTCTGAATATGTTTCTCATGCTCACATATACTGAGGTTAATATATCTGAAGTGGTGCACAGGCTGTTTTAAATGATGGTCAAATGACACCAATGTTGTGCCACTTATTACTAAATTGCAGGAAAAATCCAAAAATGACCCAAAACATCTCTAACTGAATTATAGCTTTACGTGAAATATTATTACAGGCTGATATGGAATAATACAGTATGGAGGTTATGTGCTAATAAACACTTATACTTGTTCTCTGTTTTAGCTTATTCACTTTACATACTTTGTTTTACACACACACACACACACACACACACACACACACACACACACACACACACACACACACACACACACACACACATATTGGAAAACACACACATGGAAAAAATTCCCTGACGATTTTAGCTGGTTTAGCTGGTCTGGTGCTGGTCTAACTGGTCATTTATATGCTGGATTTGCTCATGACAGTTTTCTCTAGCAGCATGTGCACCTGTTAACTTCCATTAAGCTTACCAGCTGGTTGTATTTGTTCCGTAGCACCAAGTTGACCTGTAGAAGAGTAAACATAATTAACATAACAGAACCTCACAGTTAAGAAAAGAAACATTTGATAGTCTCACATAGACACAGTTGCTGATTGACAGCACAAACGCATTGATAGATTTTTTCATCACATATCCTAAATAGACATACGTATATAAACTTTAATATCTCTGAGCATTATACTTACTTGGACCCCCGAGAGTCCCTTGAGGTTCAGATGTAGCTGTAAAACGATAAATCATCAATTCATACTCTGTGGGAATTTATTAATGTTAACTGTAGATGTATTTATGCTATCTGCTGCGTTCAAAACAGCATGTGATGGACCCACCAGTGCCCATGGCATCTGTCTGTGTGGAGGCTCCAGCTGGACCTCCTGTAACTAAAGTGTGTCAGTATATTAGCACTATAGGAATAAAATCATCTTAGCTTATGGAAGTACAGCTGTATGATGAGTAGGCTGTGTAGTTCATTAACAGTTAGTTTGCTTTGAAATGTCACCAACCTGGAACCTCTGTCTGAACCACACTATTATGTGACCTTGAGACATCTGAAAAAAAGGTAGGAGAGATTTTGACCAGACTTTTTTTTGTAAGAGGGTTTCTGCTTTACAGCTTGTTATTATCATATCAGTTGTTGATGACACACCTGCAAATCCACGCCCAGCCTCAGGCACAGTATCTGCTGTTGGGAAAGACAGACTAAATATGAAATGATTGCATGAGCGTGTGTTTGGGGCCCTTATTCACTTTACTGAAAGGTTGACAGTTACCTGTATTATTTGAGATTCCTTCAGTCACTCCTCTGCCATCATACCCTGCATAAGACCAGTGTTTATAATTCATTAGAAAAGCTTGTTTTGGGTTCTGTGGTGTTTAAACATCGCAAAGCTACACGTATTTTCTACAGATTAACAAAATAATATCAGTATTTGTCTGTTCAGGCATTTCCTTACTCAGCTTCCAGTGCCAGTATAGCTGGCAATGAATGTTGTGGAACAAATTAGTACATCGTAACTGGCTCCTTCTCCCTTTTTTTAGTACAGAAAGCTCCTTTTCGCTTTCTATTAGGGGAAAAAAACTAGGGAAAATGATTAAAAGGTACACCTGAATGTTACAAAAGTCCTCAGCTAGCATAGTCTTATGGTAACTTCATTTAATGACAGTGTAATCCAAAACTTAATCTGCACTGCCAGTTGAAAACATGCCTACAATATACACACCCATTACTGACCCAGGCATTCGATTGCGCACGTAGCATCTCTATGGAAAAAGCCCCCTCCCAGTATTGAAGCTATGGAGCAGTAAAATGTCTCTGGAGTGATGGAGCTCCATCATTTATCTTTGAGATAAGCTGGATTAGTATTTGGGATCTAGACCTAAACATCGAACATCAGAATCTGACCTCACTAATGCTCCTGGATGCAATCAAATAATCATTATAAAATAATAATTACATTACTGAAAAAAACAGTGCAGTGGTGTCAAGTTTTCCCTCATTCTGGGTTCACCTCCCTCAGGCTTGTTAGCTGCTGAGTTGAGATGTGTCTGAAGAGGCGCAACACTAAACACTGCAGTGCTGTGGCCTGGAAGGAACACATTTTGACCCCTCGGATCTAGTTTAAAGCCTTACTAGAAGAGTGAGAGCTAGGAATACCTTTGATATCAGAAGAAACATGTTGGATGGGCAGGTGTCCACAAACTTTTGGACATATAGTGTAAATGCACAAGAGTGACATATCATGGCCTGGAAAAGTGAGTCTTAAGCCACCAATGAAAAGAGCTCAGAGACGGGGGAAGTCAAATCTGAAAGGACAGCTTGTGAGATTGTGACTTGCAGGCATGTTTATACGTTATCAGCATAATAAGTTCAGGTGAAAACCCCATTTTTAGATTGTGTTGCTTATTTACAGCTTTGTTAAACCATGTCCTGTCTTCAACTAAACATGGACTTGCTGAGAAGGAAACTGAACTTTCTTCAATGTATGTGAGGGAATAACTGATCATTAAATACAAACCTATTGTACCCGGAGGGCTAGAGCTGTAAACGGCATCGCCCATGGCTGAAAAAGAGTATTGTTACCGCTAGTATCAGATAAAATCTGTTTTATGTCTGTGTATGACAGCATAATATTGAGAATGATAGTTGTGCTTAGCCCTTTTGGGGTTACCTGTCATGTCCATCGGGATGTGACCAATGGTTACTGGTTCACCTGCTAAACCTGCCCAGAGCGACAAATCATTACACGCACCATCCTTTCTTTCAGTTTCAGACTTTATGCTCATAGGGTACTTTTATTGTTTCTTACATGAATGAAATATCAAATACCTGCCACATCTGTCTGTGTACCTGCTCCAGTGACTGCGCCATCTGCAGTGAAGAATGAACAGTGAGCAAAACCAACCAGACTTCAATCAGCAGTCTCTGGCAGGACCTTTCTGGAGGTAGGAGAGTCACACTCCTGAAGGTCAAACCTTGCGAGCTCTGCAGCCTAAATGCAACATTTAGCGTACTTACCAGTGATTTTGGCAAAGGGACTGAGGGTGGGGTCCTTAATATCCAGAGTTCCTGCTGAAAAAGCAATGGAAAAAAATTCAAGCCATTATCTCCATCTGCTTTTTTTCCTTATTACTCAATTTCCTGTTAGCGATTTAACGCTCGCCTGAGACTCTTTGGTATTTGAACAGTGAAACAGGTATAAATTCATTGTGGCACTTCATGCTGTGAGGCGACCGTAAGCGTGCTATTGAGAAAAGGCGGTCAGTAAATTAGAACTCACCTGTGTCAGTTTGTGTGGCGAGGCCATATTGCTCACCTGCGTGGAGGAGAGACAAATCAGTTGGAAGGTTTTGGGACCTCTTTGTTAAAGTTATTTTTTTTTTGCATTTGAAAGGTTTTATTAAAAGCTATGGATCCTCAGGGAATACTCTTTGCTGCTTCTTCCTATTCAAAAAAGGTGGTCCAAGAAAATTTGTCAAAGATGATCTACTTTCCACATTGAAAACAGCTGTTTGGTGGGCAGACTCATCCTTCCATGCAGTCATTGGCTATAAACACTGAATTATAGCTAACAAATCAACTGACAAATCTACTGAGGTCATTATCTATGGCGAAGCATATTTACCAGCTGTGTGTTGTGTCTCTGTGGGAACAACTTGATGATTTGGTGAGCCTGATTAGAAATTAGAAGTTACTTTAAACAGGTAGGTAAACAGTGACACTAAAATCATCCCAGTCGTCATTGGTTGTCCTAATGCTGCAGGTACTATTAGGGATAGTAGGCCACAAACTTCTGGGATACATACTTGTGTCAATGTGGATATCGGTTCCAGGAGGATCACCTGTAAAATAAAATACAGCAGATCTAACTCTTTCCTTACTTTCCCTGTTTTACATGGTCATTATGGATTTTTCTATAGTGCAAAAATGATATCTTGGCGAGTGAAATCATCTAAAATCTAATATAAATATCCAATTACTTCTTCTGAGATTGTTGTAAGAATATTTCTTACTTATATCTAGATGTTTTTAGCCATTTAGTTTTTTTTACTTTAGTTTTTAGATGTTTTTAGTTTGTTTTAAGCCATCATATCTAGTGAAAGTATCTTATTCCTGACAAATAATGTAGATACTAAGTCAAGAAGTTACGGATAATTTTGCTTGGAAGTATCAGCCAATAGAACAAGACACTGTCTTTACACAACATTACCTAAAACATGCAAAAAAAGTTGAGAAGTAATTTAATTCATCTTACAGTGTTCATACAACACTCTCAAAATTAAAAATATTAGATATTTGACTAGATTTAAGACGAGTTCACTTTCCAAGATAACATTTTTTGGGAAATGCCGTATTTTGCTCGTACCTCTGTGTATGTCTACCACTGGTCTGTGGCGTCCATTGCCTGTAATATAGCAACGGATGATATAACAAAATGCAAAACAAATCTTTTGCTCTAACCTGAATTGATGCTTAAATTACAGCTTACCATTTGTATGAGGTGAATCAGCACCATTGTTGTCATTGTTACCATTGTAATCAGCCCCCTCTGAAGACCAGAGACAGTAGAATGAGCTATTCCAGACCTTATTTAGCATGTTAAGACTGCAGATCTTGACTTATGATTTTGTGACTTATAATTTATAACCTACCCATGTAGTCTGTAAAGGTGGGGTCTGAATGGGACATCATTTCAAAGGCTGCAGCTGCACCTGAGACATTTGCACTGAATTAATGCCACAAAATGAATAAATCCTGAATAAACCATACATTACTGGCCTAAGGTTGAAGCCAGTTCTCAAACTCTGCAGTCCACCATTCCACTTCTCAACAAACCTGAGCCAGGCAATAAAACAATTACTGAACATACATAATATGGCTCAGGTGTATTAGGAACGAGCCTATGACTAAAATATGTGTGCACAAGCTCTATCACATTCACTTATTAAGATGTGCTTACCTGTCATATCGCCGGGTGAGCTGAATTGAGCACCGTTATCAGAGGTTCCTGAAACATAACACAACATAAATACTGAAGCTACTGAAATTCAGGAAGATACACTCAGTCTACTTCTGTGCAGATGTACAGAACTATACAAAAGTCTTAGGCAGTGATGAGAACAGTTTATCTTGACTGAAACATTAGAAAGAAATACAAAAAATTAGATAGAAACATATAAATATTGTGAAATGTAACACATTTGTTTTTAAAAAGCTTCTTAATAAATTGGTTAGAACTTTTTGACTTCTCCATGTACACCAGCCATGGCATGTGTGTATGAAGTTCTGTCACCAGCACTGCAAAATTATCTTGATCTTGGCAAGTGAAATCATCATAAATCAAGTCAATATATCTAAAATTTCCCCTTATGAGGCCGAATGAAAAGATCGTCAGATTACATTTACTTATAATTACGTTTTAAGTAATTTATCTATATAAAATGACTTTAAACAAGGAAAAAACATAGATATGAGATTGTATACCTTTCACTTGTCAAGACAGCATTTACACCTTATTTCATTAAATGAAGGACTAACTGGCCAAATTACACTGTTAAAGATGCTTCTTCAAGGGTTCTTAAGTTCTACTAATGTCAAGCTTCTAATAACAGAAGAACGCTTTTTGGTGCTATAGTGCTTACTCTGCAGATAAGTGTGTATCATTTTCTTAGATGATCAAGATTTTTGCTAAGTACTGTATGTCTGTGTATTGTTGAATTATGTGTGGTACCGGTTGAGGGGACAGAAGAATCTGGCCCAGTTCCTGCAGAGGAGTGATCAGGACCTGAAGGGTCTTAAAAGTTTAAATACACATTTTAGCAAAAGGATTGTGACACATTATTACACAATATGGACAGTCTAACCTTTATGAAGGGCCAGAGTCAAGCAAAGTTTGGTGATTTCCAGGCTAAAAGACACCTTCTAAACCTGATCACTAGCTCCTGAGAAATTACCAAACTATGGTGGGCTCTAGCCCTTCAGCCTGGTTTCCTCAAAAATGCTTTGACTCAACATCTCATGGATGACATTTTTAGTAGTCAGTGCCATAACTACAAGCCTGACAAAGTATTTCAGAGGTATGGGGGGACAGACAACTGCTATTGTGGGAGAGGTTGCTAAATTTATGACAGCAGAGCAGAACAGCTCCAATATCCCAGTACCTGGTGGAGTGTCTGGAGCCGAACTGCTACTGGCTGGCTGACCTGGATCCAGCCCAGCTGCTGGAAGAGAACCACCAGTGAGAAACAAAGCAAGCCAACCATGATTTACAGCACTTTCCCATTTCATGAATCACTCGGGAAAGAACAACAGCTAGCTAGCTTATTTTGTCAGCATGCCCCATAATTAGTGCAACATGACAGGAGCAAGAACTTAGCGTTCTTGAAAGGGCCGCTTGGAGCTGTTATAAAAGACGAGCATGGTTGTAAATCAAGCTGTTTGAAATAGTACTGTAGGTCTTATTATAAGTCAAATGAGATTAGGGGGAGCTTTGAGTTGTTGTTTCAAGGATCATAAACATCAACCTACATTAGCTATTTCACTAAAAGTTTTAACTGGAGATACATGAAGGGACACTAACCTGTTGACTCTACCTGAAAAGCGAGTCCCATATGATCTGCTGAGATAGCACCAGTGATTAGACATGTGGGCATAACGTCTGAGGGAGTGGCGGTGCGGTCTGAAGGCATACCTATAGCATCAGTGTAGGGATGTGGAGCAAAGCTGTCCCCCATGCCACCTGCACAGACAACATAAGAGTAGGTTTCAGGAAGCAGAGACGCAAGTGTCATCAAACGGACCCACCGTCGTAACTGAAAATCAGGCTCACCCATTAGGCCAATGAGGAAGTCATGGCTGGATTGGTCTATCATGCCTAGGACACATTTAAAGGAGACACGAGGGCAGTTAGCAACCCAAAGAACCCTAAATAGTAACCTACAGTATGTTTATGCCACTCTACAATGTTAAAGCATGGGTGCCCATCTCCGGTCCTGGAGGACCTCTGTCCAGCACACACCTGATTCACATAGGCAGTTATATCCTTGGTTTAGTATGTGTCTTGAAACAGAAGAGTCCAAACTGTACTAGGCATTGGCCTTCCATGACTGGACAACCCCTGCCCTTACAGTGACTTCTCTGAAAGAATACCCTGCTTATATTCAAGGATCCCAATCCCTCACCCACCATTTTGTTGTTTACTAGTAAAAATAAAAGCAGCAAAAAGGGTTCTTTGGAGAGATGCTACAGAAGAGCCAGCTTGCACTAAACATAGGGCTGTCACAATCATACATTTTTTGCTGGCAATTAATTGTCACAGAATAATTGCGATTAATGATTTCATTGTTTGCAAGCATTAAAATACAAGCCTAGAGTGGCTGTACTGGCTATAATGTCCACTCACACAAACATGTACAGTTACAGATTTGGCTCATAGCGCAAAATGTTCTGCAGAGCTGGTCGCTGAGAAGCACACCCTTTCTGTTTACTTACCTGTAATTTCCAGATGGGAACTTGAGCCAAAAGCATCAAAACCACCTGTGAAATAGATGAACATGAAATAGGTCATGTTACTCATGAATGTGCAACAACTTATTTTTCCTATCTAATCATAAATAGAAACGAGAAATATCTGAAAATGTGTAAAAATTACATTACAACTTAAAAATTACAACTGCTCTCATATTCCAGAGGAAGATTTCACATTTTTCCTTCATACCTGTCAAGTCTATTTGAGTCGTGCCCTCCATGAAGTGATCCAAACCTCCTGTGTTAGAACCAAAAAATGGGGGATGTTTGGGCTTTGTTCTAGATCAAATCACACTGCCAATGTCTATACGCCACTAAATAAAACGTTTGGCCCATTTCATTACACCCCATTTTCAAAAAGGTTGGGTTGCTGAGCAAAATGTAAATAAAGGCAGAATGCAGTGATGTGCAAATCACTCACCCTAAATTGAATTGAAAATAGTACAAAAACAACACATCAATTGTTGAAACTGATAAAGTTTTGATAAATATATACCGATTTCATATTTAATGCAAGCAACGCTTTCCAAAAAGTTGGGACGAGGCATGTTAACAATTGAGTTGCATCAACTCTTCTTTGACCAACTGTATGCATTTGGGAACTGTTGTTGCTTTGAAAGTGACATTTTTCCCCATTCCTACTTGATATAGAATTCCAGCTACTCAAAAGCTCAAAGTCTATGGCCATGGATGTATTTTTAATTTCATAATGCACCAAATGTTTTCAGTGGGTGACGCTGTAGTGCAGGCAGACCAGCTTAGCACCTTGACTCTTACTTACTAAAAAGCCAGGCTGTAATAGGTTGCAAGGCCAACCCTGAAAAAGACGTCATCTGGATGGCAGCATGTTGCGTCAAAGTCTGTATATATCATTCAGCATTAGTGTTGCCATCACAGATGTGCAAGTCACACATGCCATGTGCATTTAATCACCCCCATGCCTCCACAGACACTGGCTATTAAACTGTGTGTTGAGAACAAGCCATACTTTAAACCACAGGACATTTCTCCACTTTTTATTAGTCCATCTTAAATGAGCTTGGGCTCAGAGAAAGTGGTAGCATTTCAGGATCCTGTTTATATATGGTTTCTTCTTTTTTTTCAGTTTATCCTGCATTTGTGAGTGCAGCAACGGACTGTGTTCACAGATTATGGTTTTTAGAAGTGTTGCTAAGCCCATGCAGTAATTTCCACTACAGATTCATGTCTGTTTTTAATGCAGTGCCACCTGAGGGCACAAAGATCACAGCTAGTCAATACTGGTTTTCTGCCTTGTCTTTTGCATACAGAGATTTCTTCAGATTCTCTGAATGTTTCAATAATGTTATGTACCGTAGATTGTGTACAAATGAATATAATTAGTTGTTGTTGTTTTTTTGTTTTTTTTTGCATTGCACAACTTAGATTAGTATTTTTGTTGTGTTGCCCCTGTGCCAACCTTTTTAAAACTAGTTGCTGGTATCAAATTCAAAATGGTCATATGAACAATACAAGTTCTCACTTGATATGTTGTCTATATATACTATTTTCCCATTAAAAATGGGCTTTAAATGATCTGCACATCGGCAAAACTTTGCTGAGAAATTCAAACCGTGAAATTTATCATACTTTTAGCTAGAAAAATAAATGCAAATATTATTATAAAGCTTTGAGGCCTTTTTTGGACCCAGATAAGGAATTAGTGCAGGATCCCTAATCATTAAAGTAAGATGTAGGTTAAAGTAGGTAGTAGGTTAGTATGGTATATGTTTAGGATTCCCCACCTGTGTGCCCATTATCTAGTCCATTAGTCAACTGCTTGTGTCCATTGCCTGTGAGAGTACAACAGGAAACATTAATCATGAATTGTACTTATATCTAAGAACAAGAAAAGGTCCTGATTTTAGCTAACATTATTATACATGGCAAGAAGTTTGCTGTTGTCACTGAGCTTCTGAAAACTAAACTTCAAACTCACCATTCTTCTCAGTCTCTGGCATTTCTCCTACTGACTCAGAGCCTATATTTACATATATAGCATGATGATTTGCCATTTTGAACAAAATACATATGTTTTTTGATGTTGCCTTATTTAATAAAAAATCATTACAAATGGAATTTGCAACATTTTTACATCATTGTCACCTTACCTGGGGCTTCAATTTGAGATCCTTCATGAACTATTCGACTTTCACCTAAAGTAAGAGAACTGCTTTTAAAGACTGTTCTCACATAGGATATGACATTGCTATATAAGAGGAAAATGGCAATACAATACAATTTATATACCATTCTCAGATCCATCCACGTGTGGAGCTACTGCTTCTGAACCTACACATATACACACATTTTGGGTCATCTTCCAAATTCATCAATAAGAATCAAACAGCAGAATGGATGCCCTCTACAGGCCACATATAAAACCCATGGCTATATGACTGCATTTGAGTAGAAAATGGTGTCATGCATCAGTGATGCCTGCTTTGGATCCGTAATACCTGCTGGCTGTGATTGGACTTCAGAGGAAACGAAAGCTGAGCCACTTGTCTGGCCTGATCCCATTTGACTTGACACATGGCTTGATGACACTTGGCCTGGCAACGCATGGCTCAATGAAACTTGGCTTGGGGACCCTAAGAGAAAAAGAATTGACTGTTGCATCAACCAAGGTACAAAAGCATGGAACAAATAAATGTACTGCTTGATTTTGACAGCTTTTGTCATATTTGTGCATATTATAAACATGTATGTCAAATACAGTATGCAAATAAATGGACACATACCATGAGAAATAGTGTCTGAGTGAGTTGTCCCAGCTGTACCTATAATACATGAAAGATGGTGGCGTCTTGAGTAGGACTAAGATGAGATTGAATAGTATTTATAATATATTTCAAGAATAACTCATAAACAATTATCATTACCGGGGACCTTTGAGCTCCCGTGACCAACTGCACTTATGACTGCGCCTGAAAATAATTGTCCCATTTAACTAGTGTGGCCAGAGAACTCCTGGTGTGGCATCACAAAATGCATGAGAACCAGCAGGTATCGAGGAATGGATAAACATTTTAGAAGTTAAACCCCTTTCCCTCCTATTCTGAGTGAATTTATTGCATTTACACATTTAATTCCCTGAGAATTATGACCTCGAAGGTCATAACTGTGAGTCTGCAACAGTGCTATTAATCGTATGATTTTGCTGCCCCGTCTTTCGTTTGAAAATGACGATTTCCGGTGTAACTACCAGTTATATCTTCGTGTAATTTTAATAAATCCCTTCAAACGAAACAATCGCTTGAGTACAAGTGAAAATGTTTGAAATTGAATTCCATGCAAGCAAGACTCTGAATGTCTAACGGTCATAACGTAGAACAGGGGACAGTAAAATACGAAGGTGGGTAACATTTAGAACAGAACCATTTGTCACTGTGTTATTAGACCTCTGCATTTAACCCATCTGTGCACTGAAACACCCACATACATGCACACTTGCCTGGAGCGGTGGGCAGCCCTATCCACAGCGCCCGGGGAGTGATTGGGGGTTAGGTGTCTTGCTCAAGGACACTTCAGTCATGGACTTTTCAGCCGAGGGGATTGAACCAGCGACCCCTGGTCACAGGGCTGGTTCCCTAACCTCCAGCCCACGACTGCCCCCCAACCCCACCTGCCGGTTATTTAATGTATAACATCTTCACAAACAGTTTTTGCTGCAGGAACCATTTTGCCCATCGACAATTTCAATATGTTTCAGTGGGCAGCGATGTGAACTTAATTCATCTAAAATAACGAGTTAGCTAGTTAACAGTTAGCAGTAGGTTAGCGGTATCGTTAGATAACTGGCTCATGCATGCTGGCCACATTCTGTTATATTTACACATAAAAGTGGTCAGCAGACAAAATAACATAGAAATCACCATTCACATGTATTGGAGCAAACAATATGCACATTCTTTAGATAATACAAACGTACATAGCCTTACTCAACATTATCCCCTGCCATCCTCCAACTTATTTCCCACTACTTGCAAAATGTGACACCCATTTCCTTTCAATATGACCCTTCAGCACATTAAACAGCACATACGGGAAGGAAAGACATTTTAAAACTGTTAAACTCACCCGAAACCAAGTAAGAACAAGACGAAGTTTCGTTTCCAAAATGTAGAATATCCCTTTGATTAAATTACGTTTATCCTACTTTTCCTGGTGAATAATGCTAAACCACTGTTATATAAGTATTAGATGTCCTTTAGTCCCCAGTGTCAAACCCTCAGACTCCAGTGAATAGACTTCTCTCACTTGTTCTTGAAATCATTCAGTTAATGTTACCTGTGATATGTTTGTAGGTGATAGATTAGTTATTTTGTTAAAGCCTGCAGTTTTTAGTTACTTACAACTAGTTACAACCTACCTGTAGATACTGCTCCTGACGTGGACCCACCTTGTCCGGACAGACTTGAATCTGAAAGTAGAAGGAAGAGATGAAGGCCAGACACTTTACGGGGTCAGCTGGGTAAGCCTACCATCCCTACATCCGATTGCTTTACCATGTGAACTGGAGCCAGAGGGCAAGGCTTGAGAGTCTCGTCCATTGTGTCCTGTAACCAAAATATGATAAAAGAGTCATGAATGACAGACAGGTCTCTGCGCACATGTTAATCTGTGGCTAATGTTAGAGATTTTTCATTTTACCATTAGTATCATCTGCTGTTGCTGAGGAGCCACTTGATGCTGTTAACACAAAGAACATCTTGACTGTATGAAGCGTATGTGCAACACAGGCTCTAATTTCTGTCGCACGTTTACTTTTATACGAGTACTGTCCTTCAACAACTCAATGTCAGACCCTTGATAAGACTCTTGGTGTAACTATACGCCATAGTGTATCATTGACATAACCAAAACTGCTTCTGTGAACACTAATACTTCCTATGATCCTGTGATAAACCTTTTGATACTTGTCAGAAGAGCAGGTACACAGGTCGGTGCTAGTGTTATTGAGCTTCCCATAGGACTGGTCAGTCCAAGTCCTTTGTTTTGAAGGGTTTGCTAGATCTGACTTTGATAAGTTAGTTTAGGGCTTACAGCCAAAGCTTGTTTGTGCGGCACCGTCTCCATTCAGTTTCTGACCTGGGAAATAACAAAATGAGGTCTGTTAAGTTCCATTCCCCCAAACGCTAAAAGTACATTTAAAAAGCCATGGATAGGGGTCACTGATTTTCTAACAGTCTCACTCAGCACCTTTTTGTCACTGAACACATGAGAAAATTGGGCTAATGGACTTGTTTTTTGAGTTAACGAATGGAGTTTTCTCTCCTTACCATTTGGAGATTGGCCCACCAGAGAAGTGCCAGGTAGAGCAGTCACACCTTGGAAAGAACCAGTTCTTCAGTGCAGGCAAGGTCACAGTCCACTGAAATACCTCTCAGCACACTCTTAACGATATGTAACTCAAAGCGTCCTTTAAGACAGGCATGAAAACCTCAGTGGACTAGTTTCGGTTTCCTGCATTTATGAATGCATCAAGTAACATGCAGAGGATCCTACCCCTTTTGGCATAGTTGTCAATATACCCGAGCCCTAACCAGATTAAGGAGTGATTGACTTTGCCCACTCTGCATTAAAGGAAGCTTAAGCTGCACCCAATGAGCTGCTTTCCACAGCTGAGGGGTTCACTGTTCTCTGAGAGAGATCTGTCCCCAAAGCTAAAAAGAGGATTAGCATCATCTTACCTGGGCCTTTGGGCACCACTGTGGCTTGCTGGGCTCCAGCTCCTGTTTAGAAAAACCCAAAGAAACAAGAAACATATTCTTGAGGTTCTGTGAGATCAAATCTCGTTCAAGCAGTCAGTTGGTTCTGGTCAGGTGCCCCCAGACCAGAGGACAATAACGCTCTGTCGAACACATACCTTGAGACCTTGTGCCTTCCAGTGTGTTTGGAAAAATCCAACACATATAGTTACGTGTTTTATGAGTATATTATGAGTGTTTATATAATTCTTATAACGTATTTTAAGATATGTGCAGCAATTGATTGTTATGACCATTTAATGTATGCTATTGAAATGTTTCATCTTACCAACACATGATATACATGTTTTCAAATATGTTTATGTGTAACATATCAGTCCTTACTGTTCATTTCTAGCACATAATTGTTCTTAAATTATTCCTATGAACTGTAGGCGAGAGTGTCATACATACATATTGAAAAACTGAGCTACGTATACCATCTTCTTTCATAGAGTGTTTAGCGTTTAAATGTATTTTGGATACCAAGCCAATTAGCAAAATTAGCTCGGGGTAAAGTTATATGCATCGGTGGTAAGTTGCTAACTTGTCACCCACCCTTCAAATGTTGACCTTTGGAGTCATCATCATCTGAAAAGAAAGGGGAGATGGATACAGTTCATAAAAACTGTTCACAAATAAGTCTTCCACTTTCCGAAATTTGTTCTTCAGTTTCGTTTATCTAGTCCACAGAGACAAAAACTCTCTTTGGGTCCGGAACTCTCAAAATTCTCTTTTAAGCACAGGTTTGGTAATGTTGGTACGGATGTGGTTTAAGCTCTTCAAAGATTTAGCACATGTTAAAACGCTTTATTAGTCTTCCTTTATCTTTTTTTATGGTTATTTGGACGAACTGTTTTTGGTGTTCAGCCGATCATCTTCTAGGTGATTTGACATCAATGGTACGTGACTGAGGGGTGAATGAAGATCTTTCAGATTTATTGGCTAAAGCCTGATCCTTAAGGTTACTGCTATGGCTTTTATCCCTGTAAATACATTTGTCCTTAGAGTTTAGTGTGAGAAGACCTCACAGTTCCAGTGTTTCCAATTAATGTTTGTTTTCTGCACTCAGTATAGCAGGTGTTGGTCAGGACACTTAAACAGTAACAGTAAGTGGACCTTCATCCCCTACCCTCTTCTTCCTCCGAGAGTTCTTCCTCACCCTCCTCTGCCTCAAAGTCATTCTCCTCAGGTTCTTTGTCTGGAAATCGAGATTCTTACAGTTATCCACACTAGTCTCAAGTTATGAATACACAGGTGATAGCTAATATATTGTGATTTATTGCATGGGTGTTTAAAGTATTAAGGTATTAAACTGAAATAAGGCTACTTGTGAAAGTATTTGAACGACCATCATACCTTCAACTGGTGCAGTTGAAGCAGTTGTTGCCAGAAAGACAACTGCAACTGAGGCAATAATTAGATTTCTGTAAAATCAAAACATTTTACAGAAGATTAATGAGCAAGAAAGCAGCAAGAAGCAAAACAATGCGGAATACATGGTGCTCTCTAGACAAAGCAGGTAGAATACACTATACCCACAAAGCATCTTTGCACATGCCAGTATAAATAACATTTCAATGCACACATATTAGTCATCTTATCATCATGCACATATTACCTACTGTTATGGTAGTTCTGTGTGAATAGGCATGGAAAGTAAAATTAATGAAACAATTGTGAAATCAGAGTGATGAGTACAAATTAACGAGAGGCCACATCCCGTTATGATTACGCATCATCAGTTTAGGTCTAAAATGAAATCGGTTAACAGACAAAGTATCATCAAAATAATCAGCCAAATCAACTAAAGCAAACAATACGCCTATAATACGTCATTCTCTGGCTCGTTTAAAGCTGTCTGATGCCTGTTCATCATAAAAATGTTTAAATGAGCAAAAACATATGTTAACACATCACACTGCCTCTCCTTGTCCGGTAACTTGACCTTACTCAGTCCGCAGTCTTTGATGCACTGTATAGTATGTATCACCAATTAGCACATTCTCAGCTATTCATTGTTCATGTGGTGCTAAGTTAGCATCAAGCGGAATATTTACAGATATACTTATTCTTGACTTACCGTGACAACATCTTTTGTACAGGTCTAAGTGGGAAACTCAAGAACAGACATAGAGTAGGTAGCACACAGGTTTTTGACTTCCCTATGCTTCAGTGGGCACCAATATTTGCTTTATACCCTCCCAGCCCCCCATCTTTGTAAGGGGCAGGACTTTAATTCTAACCCCAGCCCCTATCAGTCAAGCTACTCCCACTGTTTGTGTGTAATTGACAGAGCAGTGGAAAATTTTTGCGCTGAAGTTTGGGTCGAATATAAGAATTTGGATTCCATGTTGTTGCAACATGTTAATGTTTTAGAGCACTCAGTGAGAAACCTGTGGTTTTGTAGTGAACTTTTGTCATGCTAGCATTTATGTTGTTGAAATCTCCTCACTTGTGGTGTCACCTCTGACACTGATGAAATCAGTTGAGGAGATCTACCAGTGGAGGGCACAGCTCCTCTTCAGATAAAGCCTACTACATTTAACTCTATCTATCTATCTATCTATCTATCTATCTCTCTCTCTCTCTCTCTCTCTCTCTCTCTCTCTCTCAAAAATCCTACTGTAGCACGGTTAATGAGTAGTTGGGCCAGAGGTAACCTCAGGAAGTTGTAGGATAGGCTTGAGAAAGTGCATCTTTGTTAGGATGAGCTTAAATTGCTGATCGAAGATACTGACCTCTTGAGAGGCATTGTGTTCTGTCCAACCTTGGCCTTTCCAGTGCGTTTTTTCATCCTTGGTGGTTGTATTCGGTTAGCTGACCATTTGATAGCTGCATTCTTATTTAAAAATCGAGACCATGTTCCAAATGGTTGAATGAGGAGTATTGTAACTACAAGGACATGATGTTGTCGTACACTTGGGGCGATCCATATGCATTCAAAGTCTCGATGCTCGTAAGTTTAAGAAGCTTAATGCATTATGCGGCCCTCTGGCGTTACTGAATATCTACTCTCTTGGAGGAAGATTGCATTCCCGCTCAGCTTGCCAGTTCACGTCAGTAAGAGACAAGCCTTCTGTTTTAGACTGTAATTAATAAGAGCAGGCCCCAGACTCATTCCTTTAATAAATGCTCCTTGATGAGCTGAAATAGATGTCTCTCATAACAAGAGTCATTAACTGTGCCATTACAAAAGCTCTCATTGTTCAATTCTGAGACCTGAAACTTTTTTAACATGTCCATGTTATGGCAGCACTCACACTGAACCCATCTAACATTTGGTCTCTACCAGTGTAAACTGTGCTGTAGTTTAACTATAGTGGTCAACTATAGTACTAATATTGGGTGTTTTCCAATTAGTGCAATTGTCTTGAAAACCCCTCAATGGGCTGACTCTAGAGTAAACCATTCCCTCGGAAATGTAAACTTCCACCTAACGAATAGAGCAGAACAGGTTGAATTACGAGGTTCAAAGGCGAAGACGTATAGAAAGCCTACATTATTACATAGGAGTGAGGCCTGTTGGTCACCTTGCCAAGATTTCTCTTAGCCAGATCCATGTCGTATGCCTCTCCTGCTCTCTGCAGGCCTGCCTGGGCCGAGACAATAGCCCTCTGTTGCGTAGTGAAACCGTAGTGGCCTTGGAGCCGATCTTGGGTGACGAGATTAGAAGCCCCAGCACTGCTGGACCCCGCCAACATGGCCACAGGGGTTGGCCAGTGAGGCTACTCTCCTACCAGTAATCTCC
Source organism: Pygocentrus nattereri (assembly GCF_015220715.1). NCBI lineage: Eukaryota > Metazoa > Chordata > Actinopteri > Characiformes > Serrasalmidae > Pygocentrus > Pygocentrus nattereri. The sequence goes on from NC_051237.1 coordinate 17,845,099, forward strand.
TACACTTTAGTGTGCCATATGGACAGAGGGATGGGTTACTGGGAATTTGGGCATTCTGGTGTGAGAATATCGCCCTGCTCCCATGCACTTTTCCTATGACACACTGGAGGACCCTTGTCAAAGCCAAATTCACGCCGACGCATTTTTTTCCCCTACTACAGACTCTTTCCCCCGTTCTCATGTTTCGGCACCATCTCAGGCTCTGTTAGCAACCACTTCTGCTCGTCCTGAAGGGCCTGTTCTAGTTAGAAACGCAATACCTCTTGCCCTGAAATTACAGGAGCACTGCAGTTGGAGACCTCTGGCCGGTCCGTAATGAATCACTCTGGGAGGAATTTAATCCGTAGTGTTGCTGGGCGGTGGGGGGGGGGGGGGGTGCAGAAGCGTGGACAGGCTTCAGGTGGACAAAAAAATGAACCTGAGCATCAGCTAGCTTGCCCGCTTCCTGCTGCGCGTCTCCAATGAACTCTCACTAGCCATATTATATCACCCCATGACAGTCTAACAGTCCACATCCAGCTTCTTAGTTTGAAAGGAAAACATTCTCAATAAAGTTCATTCACTGCTCTCATCACAAATCAAATTCAGATAATACAGCAGATTCATTTGACAAGTTTTGTGATTGTTCCAGCATTTAAACTGCCAGAAAGTTGAAGTGGACTTGCTTGCGATCATCATGAGGAAAAGGCCTTAACAAATAAGTAATATGTCTTATGGATTCATCAGACAAATGCAATACAACTGCAGCGTTTTCATTGTATTGAAAATATTCAAAACAAACACTCCTTAAATAAAGCCCTAAAATGATCTCCTGGCTATTTTAAAGACTTTTAGGTTTAGCTTATACGTTATAATGTTTGGCGCATGCCTCTTACTTAACACTTTATTGCCATTTTGCTGGAATTTAAACTTACATATGAAAGTATTAGGGGCACTGCTACCTCAGTGGGTCTTGTTAGGTTTGGATATTAGACAAATGTCCAGTGGCTAATCTTACAATAAGTGCATACAACTGAGTGTGTCATTTGCCAGACAAGCCTGTTTTTAAGTTAAAGGTAGCTCTTTTCTCACAGATATCAGTGCCGAGACCAGAGTAGCCATTGAAAACCTTCTTACACCTTAAATTAAAGTATAATATTTCGGAGGGCTTCTCGCGCCCTTCCGCCCCTTCCTGACTGTTTGGGAAACTGGGCCGGGGGGTAGGCAGGGGCGTGTAGTACACCGCAAGGGGGTCAGGCTTCATTGGCTGCATCCATTTGGACATTTACACAGGTCCTTCAGTGGCCTCCCTGTTAGTTTCTAGTTTAGGGTGAGGTGGTCAGCTACTAGTGTGCACTGGGAAGCGGGTCGTCCTCGGTCTGGCCAGCCATGTGTCCGTTTTTTCAGAGATGTTTGGTGGCTTTTGTCTGAAGTCCTCCTCCCTTTTACTCCAGTCGTCCTCTTGCCTCACCTGAGGGGCAAGCTTGGACCACCAGGTGTAGTTGAGATGTAACATGAGTCCGAGGCCCATGCACTAGGGCCCTTTGGAGACACATATGGAAAATTACCTCTTTCATGTGAGGGTAGGTGGGGTCAAATGATCTAGTCTGCTGAGTGACTTCAAAACAAAAAATAACTGAGAGCAATTCTTGGTTAACTCTCTTTTTCTTGCTCTTCTCAGAATGTAACCTAAACAGACTTTAAGGTCATTCGCGTGATCTGATAACATTTACCTTTAACTGCAGGCAGGCAAACCCCACTTAAGTGTTTATCATATGCACTCTTGAGTGACCGGTTATGCTGGTCAGCCCACGCAGTTGTTAATCAGTCCCTTATTACCAAGAAATGAAAAGAAGTAGGTATTAGGCAGCTGTTTAAATCCAATTACATGTAAGCAGTGATCACCCTTTAAATCATTTAAGTCATGGTAGGGCTACTTTTCTGACTTTCTGAAGAGGTCCTACTAAAGTTGAATCTAACATGACAAAATTGTTAAATTAAACAAACTCTTCATTGTTTATTGTGGTAGGAGGTGAGGCCTTTCCTTCAAGGTCAAACTTTTTAAGGTTAAATCTGGCCTCAGGGATTGGAGAGCAGATTTTTGCTGTCCAAGAAAAAATAGTGATTTTGGAACATTTCTGTTGGTCCATTCATCCTGTAATTTTTACACAATGTAAAGGAGCTTCTGGGTTAAAGTGATGGAGAAAAATAAAAATAGACAAAAATAGAGATATACTCTTCTTTGGACAGTGATGATACATTCTATGGAGTTTGTCCAGAGGATGCGCAGAGAGACACCACATGTAAATAATTAGGTGTTTATGTGTTGCATCATCTGGATTATTACTTTTCACAGTAAATGCTACATTGTCATTTGCTTTTTGGTGTTTGTAAGGAAACATACAACAGCATAAGAACGGAGACATATGAAAACTAATGTTGTAATGTGACAAGTACTGATGCTAAGACCCCAACCTGACTCTAAAACGGTTGAGGAAGGAAGGAAGTTAGACAAAGCATAATCTACCATCTTAGTCTTGCCATTGACTTTTGAAGTTGTTTGACCTTTTGTAGCCTCTCATGTACTTTTTGTGTATGTAAAAACTCTCAGAACTTTTCCTCTACCCTTTAAGTTTATCGTATTTATTTAGATTTATATCATTAAACATGGGTGCATATCTCTTCTGAAATCACTTCTGAGATTCTAATCCTCACAAAACGGTGAAAATAACAGCTATTACTATTAATACACTTCCTATTACTGTATTTACATTATAAAACATACTTTACCTTGGTCCTGAGATCGTTCAAGGGCATCTGTGTTTGACTGTGTCATGTTGCCTTGTGTTTGTGTTTAGAGAAAGTGTGTGTGTTTGTGTATGTGTTGCTGTGAAAAACAAACGAGGCCTGCTTTTGTCTGACAACTCAGTCTTTATTAGAATTGCTCCCTGCGTACAAATTTAAGTGACATTAATTATATCTATACATCTCTTTTATCTCAGTAATTCTGAAGAAAATCTGAGCCATTACATCACTACAGTATTAGTTAATACACCTTCAGAGACATGAACTTAAAGGACCGTTTCATAAAACTGTCTGTACACTTTTATTTTATAGTAGAAAATAGCTTAATCTACAGTACATCGTTTACGTTTGAGATTTTAAATGGCGAACATTTAACTGAGAGTCAGGAGAACGTTGTCAGCCTAGAAGCTGGAGCAGTTAGATGGACAAGATGTCTCAATGACAATGGCAAAGCAAGGAAAAGCAGAGGCGACTCAATATCGTGAATCCCCATTATTCTCCGATCATTGAACTCAATCATTGACTTCAGTCTTTACTGCTTAGGACCCCCCAAAAGAAACATTTTAATGCTACTAGCTAGGCTTCAAAACAATGAGCAACACGTTTGACTGCTGGAACCTTAGGAGCCAACTTTCTTTTTTCATAAATTAAATGAAAAGGCATTAATTGGACAAATATAGGAAAGTACGGCTTTTGTTCAGATTTGGAATTAAGACTTATGGAAAAAAAAACAGAATGTACACCAAACAGCTGAATAATTTAATGTGCATCCCAGAACCCTCTAGATAGGACCCTTCACCATTGGGGGGGGGGGCATTGAAAAATGTCACGTGTTAATGGGAATCAAAATGAAGCTGGTTAATGTGTCCACTTCAGTTGCTTCTCTTGTTTATGTCTGATAACCCTGCGGAAGAGAGGTAAAGAACAGCTTAAGTAAAACACTCCACCATGTAATCATCAAGTCACTCAGTACTTGCACCCATACCCCTGTCCCACCATACAATGACATGTAATTCTGAAAAGGATAAGGGGAAGAGAACCTCTGTTTAAGAATATATTTGAACACATCACCTGTTAAACTGTTTTGTTTAGCAAAAACCTGGACGCTAGGAGCTTAAGGGAGGGTTATTGCTGCCAACGACAGGCCCTAAAATGGAATAGATTAGAAAAGAAGATTGTCGTTTCTAGTAAATTTGTCTTTTCATTCCTGTTTTGCGAGAGAACATTTACAAAGAGAATATTCTTTGTTCGGCTATTCTGCTGTTAAATAACTCATTAACACATTAGCCACAGTCCCAGCAGATACCTTGTGTTGTGTCATCTAAATGATCTGGCTGACCAGGTACATCGATGGGAGCAGCTGTTGAGAGAAATTCAATCTTCCATAAATATTTCGCAATATATATCCCAGCACTGGTTTTAGCAGACATGGATACCACACTTTAAAAAAATAAAGCTTAAATGACTTCTTTACGCCTGCGCCTCGTTTACTAAAAGGATTCTTTAAGGAACCATCTTTTGAAAGGATGGTTTAAGACACCTTTATTTTTAAGAGCATCTTGCTACTTTGACAAGAAGACTGCAGGTGTGTTATAGCAGTTTACCCTCAGGGTCTTCTTGCAGCGTGTCATCTTCATCTATGTCTGCATCGTCTTCTTCATCTAAAAAAAGACATGCAAAATACAGTAAATCTACTGCATTACAGAAACCTTATGTTTTGCTCTTTCCCAGACTGTAAACCACATACCCTCTAATTAACGTAATTTTGTCACTCCCAGGATAAATGCCAAAATTACATTTTCACTTTTGAGCTTTTGAGCCACCTGTGTTTTCAGGCCCAATTGTCTGCTATTATGTCTCACTGAAAACTGTTGCGAGATCAACCCAATCTGCAACGGTTTGTTTAGTCTGAGCGACCACTCCTGTCTGTACTTACGTACCGGTAGTGTCTGTGTCAGTGTCTTCATCAGTGTTCTCCTCTGTAAGGTCAAAAAGAAAAGTGTGAGCACCCACGCTGTTCTCCAGGCAGAGATAAAAACTTTTGCGAGCATAAATAATTAAATGTTTACCGTGTGATGTTGACTCTGTTGCGTCCATTGAGTCACTGTTGTCATTCTCGTCTAGGAATAGATATTAAAGTCACTCTAGGTAGACATTGGTGTAGAAATTTACACGGAATAAAATGTTTTGGTGTGATGTGTTTGTCTCACCATTGGAATTGCTTGAGTCTTCAGCTGTTTCCAGCGATGTGTCTGGTGAATCTGTCAGCAAAGAATGCTTATTATTATGCCACATAGTCAGAGAATACGTTACCAACTGTAGGCAAGAATGTTCTACTTACCTGGGGTCTCTGTTTCTGGACTACCTGCGCTCTCATCATCTCTAGCTGTGGGGGAAAAAGTGTTACTGCAGAAATGATCACGTGGATTATAACGTTCATGTATTTTCTCAAAAACATTGTAAACTACTGAAGTTGGGTGGTGTAAAAGCAATCTGAAATGCACCTTCTCCCTCTGTCTCAGCGCTATCCCGGTCAGCATGGTCAGTGTTGTCCGAGCTGTCTCTGTCAGTGGATTCAGTGCTGCTCTTTCCTGTGTCCTGGCTGTCTTCTTTACTTGAGACGTTTGAGGATTCCAAACTGTCAGAGTCTGCTTTCTGGCTTTCTCGGGAGTCTACTGAAGATGGTTCCCCGACAGTCTCATCAGACTTGCTCGTTGACTCCTGGTCAGTGTCTTTATCTTTCTCTCCAGTCTCCCTCTCAGTCTCCTTTCCTTCATGACTGTCATTGCTTTTGTCATCGCTAGCATCATCTGTGGTGCCCTTGTTACTATCTGCGCCTTCATCTTCGTCCTCTGTGCCTGTGCTGTCTGTATCTCTGCCTTTGTCACTATCTGCATCACTGTCTTTGTCTCTCTCTACATCATTGTCTTTGTCACTGTCTTTGTCACTGTCTTTGTCGCTGTCTTTGCTTGTTTTCTCAGTGCTGTCCTTGGTCTCTGATACATCTGCGGAATCTGCTGTGTCACGGTCACTGTCACTGTCTTTACCATCCGTTTCTGTGTCATCTTTGCTGTCCTTGTCTCCTCGCTCTGAAGAGCGATCTGAGTCTTTTTCATCCGTGTCTAGGTTGTCGCTCTTCTCCTGCTCATCAGTGTCTTTCGTGACTTTGGTCTCGCTGCTGTCTCCGTCGCTGTCCTTCACTTCTTTGTCTGCGCTGTCCGTGTCCTCCACCTCTGTGTTTTTGTCCTCGTCCTTGTCCTTGCTGTTCTTGTCTGTATCTGTGTCGATGCTGTCATCTGGCTCATCTTTGTCAGATTCTGAAGATATAATATGTAGAGAAGACAAGATACTAACTAATTGTTTGGACGTTTGAGAAAGCTTGTTTATCTATTTACTAATCAAAATCAGGTGTAGCGCATCAGGGTACATTACAGGAAAGCCAAGGATGGATGACGTGTCTCAAACATTATTTAAAAATGATAATGAAGTAAAATTAGAGTGCCTCAAAAAGTCCTAAATTCATTTAAATTCCATAATGATATTGTGGAGTTTGTTTATTCGTTTGTTTCTGCATTGGTCATTTTGCTTTGTCTCACCGTCTGAATCTGAGGTTTCTTTGTCTGTGTCTGCAGCATCAGACTTGTCATCTGCGTCCTCTTTAGCCCAAGAAATAAAGATGCAATGTTAGAAAAAAACAAACTGAGTAACTATAAATACTTTTCATTATGTATGCCTATATGTCCATAACATACTGTTAAATCATACTTTAGTAGTTACAGCTAGAAGTGGTGGAGGCACAAAGGAGCCCAATAGCACTTGCTTTCCAAGCTGCTTACATGTACTTATTCATAGAGTTAAATGTGGAATTAAAATTGAGCTCATTATTGCATCTATTAGTGGCTTCTTCAAAATGACGTCAAATGGTGACTTGATTGCTGAATCAGTGATCAGCCACTCAAAGTTTAGGACATGGTCAGCAGTCATTTGACTGTTCATTTGACTAAGCCAGTCAGAGTGCAAGGCTGCAGTATGAGTGCCTCAGCAGTTGAGCATCACAGTTGTTGGCAGTCGGCGAAAATAAACCATAGATTATTAACAGTTATATTAAGAAATATTAGACCAACTGCTGTTTTTCATTTGACAATATTAATGTTTTAATGTTGTCACATATCAATAGCTATTCATCAAAATACCTTGAGAATCCTTGTGTGGCTCGTCATGTGATTCCAGGTCTGACATCTCCTTACTGGAAGAATCTTTGTCTGAAACAATGTAGTACATTGTAGTACAAGTAGGTGAGGTCCAAATATTGTCAGCTGATTTGGATTGACTTGGATTACACAACATTTACTACGTCTGACATATATACCTGTGTCAGTGTTATCATCATCAGCGACATCCTTCTCTGATCTCTCTATACGGATTAATGAAACAGGATACACAGAAGTGAGATCGCTTTAATTCATCGGCAGTATTTGTGCTACTCATTATAAATAGTTCTCTAGTTCGAGAAATTTCTTGCTGCTAGAATTAGATCAAACGTGATAATAACTGTTTTAATGTAATAGAAATAAAAAAAAGCAACTGAAAAAAAGAAAAAGCAATATAATCCTGAAGTCCAGTCAGGATTTGCCATCGACTAAGTGGAAGAAAAATTCCCTGACATTTAAACCTCTAAGTGTGTGTGAATCACACCTGTGATGTCATGAAACTCTTTAAGGTCACCTGTGGCTAAAGATTATACAGCAAGTCCAGTCGCCTTGACCTTTTTGACAAATCAATGACCTGGATAACTGAAAGCCTTCACAGTCCGCTGTTGTTTGGAGTAGAGTGACTTCTTTCAGTAAAAGCTTTCCTAAATAGCAGCCTTTTTTTGGAGCATGTTGTCATGAAGCTACTTCATAAAACTTCAAAGACGTTGAAATGTTGATGGAAAATGGTGTTTTTTGAGATTTAAGACAACATTTCTGAGTCGTAGTCATAGTCCTCTTACCTGAGGAGTCTATTTCATGTGATGCTTTAGATGGGGAATCAGTATCTGAAATAGAAAAATGTTTATTGCCCTAATATAAAATTTCTGACTAATTCATTTTGATACCAAGTTCAGTGCTTAGTTTAAAAGATAAAGGTCTTTACCCAGAGAATCACTGTCTGTGTCTGTTACTTCCTTGGTTTCATCTATAGACATAATAAATATAGGAATGCAGGTGTGAAGCAATGAATGGTTGAATGAATAGGATTGAATATGAATATGAATGAATAGGACTGTTGCATGTGATCTTGGATTGATTGATTTCTCTCACTTTCTTTAAGAGCACCTTGACAAGAGTGATTTTTCTGAACATTGGACTCTTACCCAGTTTCTTTTCTGTTGATTGATCAGCCGTGTCATCTGTGGTTTAGGGGAAAATATATTAGTTTATATTATTGTTACTTCTTTCTGGTTTGCTAATTAGTCTGTCGCTCAATCTCACAATCGTTCACTAACCTGAATGATCAATCGAGTCTTTATCAGCTGTGCCTGACGAGACAAAGTCAATTTCTATGTTACTGTTTTTCAGCCCTTGTGATTTAATCACATGCATTATGGAGCCAGAGCCATTGACTAACCTGGCATATCTGGGTCCTTCCGTTCCGCCCCACCCTCAGCAGAATCTGGAGTAAAAGATGGGTTTTCATCAAACTGATGCTTAGCCACATGCTAAGTGCCTGACACTGACATCTCTTTTTTTACATTTGACATACAAATGAAAAGCCATAGAGGACTTTTTTTCTCATACCTATTGAATCAGGGCCTCTGGTGGTTTCATCCTGGCTTGTGTCACCTGAAAAGAACCAGGATGTTTTATTCTTATACTGCTTTTGTTGGTGGGCTTGTACATTTAAGCAATTAATCACTGCTTAATAAAAAAAATGGAAAAAGTAAAATGAAGTTCATTTCACAATTGTAACCGATTCATAACATTTTCCCTACCTTTCAGTAAATTTGACAAGTTTTTTTTCATCTATTGCACCCACTTTGCATGTTTGATCCCTGTTATAGTGCTAAATAGTCTTGTCAACCAGCCACCTGTAATTATTGCTGAACAGATGATTAAAAGTTACTATCTACTGCGATAAATTACTGATAACGTCTGATGACACCTCACTCTCACCTTTGATCTCTTCCAAATGATGAAAAATCAGTACCTTACATAAACTGTTCCTGACGGAAAAACATCCTTTATCACAGAAAATCAGGTGCCAGTTGTTTAATATTTCACTTTGAACAGACTGATACAACTTGAAATAAATGATTTCTAAGCTGTTTTTTTTTTCAAAGTTAAACACCCCCACAGCCCCCTGTCCCTTAAATTGAATCCATTTCCTGCTGCGAAGGAAAAGCAGCCATTACAAATGCAGTCAGCCTTTGACTATGTGCTTCCAACTGGAGAGCTTGAGGGCTTTAGCAATGTTCTGGACACACTCAGTTGACCAAAGACAATCCATTGAACTCCGCCAGGAAGAGTGATGTGGTTACTCACTCAAGTGATTGAGCAGTGCTAGAACATGCTGATTCACTGACGTTAGATGTTTTATTTCATGCAGCTTATTTACATGTTTTGTTCTGGCTTATTTGGACTGTAATGGAAGAATCGTTTTATATAGATGTTTATGTAATGAACCAATGGAACAGTTTCTTTCTTACTATCACTCAGTTCTGTCTTTCTTTCTTTCTTTCTTTCTTTCTATCTTTCTTTCTTTCTTTCTTTCTTTCTTTCTTTCTTTCTTTCTTTCCTTCCTCTGTTTCAGTTATAACGCATGATGTTCTCACGCTTCTGCTCTGTATGAATCTTACCTGGCTTTTCTGTTGTATCAGTTGAGGAGTCACTTGGACCTGAAATTGAAAAGTCATAAGACAATAGTTTGAAGAGTGTAGATTCGCTGCATTTGCTTCCTTCTCATTATGGAATTTTTCCCCTAATCATAATGTTTTTCAGGAATGGGGAAATAGCCAGAATTATATTTAATCTACTGTACCTTCTGCTCTCTCTGCTGAATCTGTTCCATCTGTAGTTCCTGTTAAGAGAAGGTCTTCTGCGTCACTGTTACGTATCAGTTTTTTTTTTTTTTTTCCCATTCAATATTACCAATTTATTAAGTTTCTACTAGGGATCAGTCTAGAAAATGACCTTAGGAGTAGAGAGAGTACAAATTCTGTACTTCAATGTGGCAACAGTACTAACCTGAGTCTCCAGGGCTATGGGTTGGTTCAGCTGCGCCGGTAACACCTAATAAAGAGGAATAAATAAATAAATATATGGTTGAAAGTAGTGGTAGATAGAGTCAACTATGGGTGGAAAATCCTCATTATGATATCTGCACTATCGTGGGTTGGTTCATACATGTTTAATTTGAATTCCTCGGGTTTAAAAGGTTATAATGAGTTTCGTCACCTACCATTCATTAATGCTAGTGCCTGGGCTCTCTCTAGGACCAACACACAAATAAACCAAATTAAACAAAGATCAAACAAAAAGACATCATTTTAAATCACAATTTACTCATTATTTGCTTCTACTTTTGATTGTCTTTACTGTGGACACCTAAATGTTGAAAAAGAGCAAGAGAGTCACAGTTATTGAAATCGCGTGGAAGTATGCATGGAAAACTGTAAATGTATCCTTACCATCATTGTCTGTGCCATCTGGGGGAAGGAAAACCCAGAGAACAGAGGAGAAATGAAGCATCTAGTTAGCTATAAGGAACAGGCTCCTATAGAGCCCCTGACTATCTCAAAAGGCTCAGGTGAACAAAACATCTTTGTGTGCTCAGGAGGGACCTGGGCTCTAGTTACATTCGTTTTGGGGGGAAGCACCAAGTACCCCCTTGAAAGAGAGGAATTGTTACCCATTTCAAACGTCACAGCGCTTCATTGTTAGCTGCTTCCCTCAAACTCTACTTTTGAAATACTGCTCTAATGAACGCATTGCTATGGCTGACCAAAATGGATAGAATGGATGGGTGTTGTATTCGACGTTTAAGCACTTCCTTACCACTTATTGGTGCAGAAAGAGTGACACCCACTAAAGCAAAGATCAGGGGACCAATCAGTGACCTGTGTATAAAAAAGAAATGTAAAGTAACAAATTAAACATTCAGTAAACTGTCTAGCTCATTAATACTGAACAGGTGCGGTAGGTGTCTTAGTGAAAAAAGACAAGTTATGCCCTTCCTTTTGGTGTATCTGTACAAAATGGTTTACAAAACGTTGATCAGAAATCTTCCCTCTGCTCAACAGATCACATCTTTACTGAAGTCTCCCTCTAATCATCTCAGTCATTTCACCATCGAAAAACCAGCATCGAGACAGGAATCTCACTCTTATCAAAAACTGTATAAAACAATGAAAAATGCATTTCATCTTATGTGCAGTAGTGCTAGTGTCCATTTTAGCAGCTCACACTGTAACACAGTCTCCATTTAGGGAAATTAGATCATGAGTAACATGAGCAGTCTGTTTAATTCTAAGACCACAAGGGATTAAATGGCCCGTTTAGTGATTTTTACTGAACGCTTGCTGTAAGATAAATTAAATGACTAGCCCAACGTTATGTAACGCCTCATTTCAGCTGATGGATAGGAATATGCAGAATTCTAGCTGAAGAAAAAAGGACAATGCTGAATTCATTAGCCTGCCTCAAAGCAATGCACCTTGCTTACTCACCGTGCCAGCATCATGACAAAATGGGAAGCGCTGTGTGGAAGGGAAGACGAGACAGGCTCAGGGTTTTTTCGTGCTGTCCCGCAGGTCTAAAGCCCAGCGGGAGCATGCCCCAGGGCTTTTATATGCCCGGCGCCCCCACCCCCCAGTCCAGCCCGCTAGGGGAGGCCGTGCCTGGGAGAGAGAGGCGTCACACAGGAACGGCTTAGATTGCACTCATTAAAACAGGGTTAAAAAGCAAATGCTGTGCCGCCATTGTTTGTGTTTCCAAACAGATCTTGTAAGTGGGCTAGCCTACTGTACGTTCTGTTACAACCCCCTCCACCCCACCTCACGTCATTTTCCAATATCCAACTGCTTGTCCATTCTGTTAACTCCTAATGTCGACGTTATTTCATGCTGATTCATACTAATCAGTCTTTTTCACATTGACATCCTTTGTGGTTTTGTTTTTTTTCTTCCTTGTTTGTCAGCTCTAATGTGTTCAAAATAAAATAAAGATGCCAAAAACTACTTAGATCCCTAAGGGAACCTTTCAAACGCTGTTTTGCTCAAGAACCTTGTACCTTGTACATGAGATATGAAGCACTTTTTTAACTCTAAGGACGTTCCACCTAATCTAAAGGTTCTATACCTCTGTGTTCTGTGTTTCTGTGTTCCGTGACCATTTGAGTCAACTTACATTTGTAAGAGTCTTAACTGAATAAAGAGTGCTGGGCAGGAAATCTTTCTTGTTTTCTATGTCAGAGATTACATGCACACCCCTCTGGCAGTCTTTCAGAACAGCCTGAGCTGGGCTGGTGCCCATGAAGCATCTGGGAGTGGGAGGCCTAATCTGCTTTTGTGACTAAGATCACCTGAAATAGGGTCAGACTCCTACACTCCTACACTCTGCCTTCTTTATGAATCCAGGCCTCTGGTGATGACCTTGAAATAGACCGTGCACCTACAGATACTTCATGTTGCAGTATGATTTGATGTTTTGGGGTAGAGCCATGTTTTCAGTGATTATGTGAAGCGTGGATGTCAAAAAATATCATTAGTCACTTGTTCAAAAGTCTATAAAACGGCATAAATAATTCGCCTTTGATTCTTTCAGTTCTAATGTTAACTGTATTCCTAACTGTGTTTCTATGGGCTTTAATAATCTTAGCATTTTATAGTGCATTACATCATGTGGGGCCCTACAGCCACAGTTTGTGCTTGTAATGAATTTGTCCAAATGGATGTAACACCGATGCACTTTGATCTCGTTTTGTTTCGTGACAATGCTCTTTCTCAAAAATCACATGTTCCAGAAATGCTTTGATCTCTTTCTGAAGATGTTTCATTATTTATTCTGAATTAGTTTTAGTACACCATACTGCATTTACTTCTGGGAAGGTTTGACGTCACCCAGTAGCAGCAGCAGTAAATCAAGGTGAATGACGACTGTGGAAAACCTTAGGATTACTGTTGAAATGCCTTACTGATGACTTATTATGACTTATTAATACCAGACTACTCAGCAACCTGACTTTGGATTAGATATTAAGATGAATTATTTATTTTAGATTATGAATGGTGTTTCTATATGACCCTTTCACTATGCACTTTACACTGTAACGTTGCTGAAACCCCTAGTTATGTCTATACTCAGTGTGCTGTTAGTCTACCTCATGCCACTCAGTGCCTGCTATCATGTAAATACAACAAATCTGTCTCATATGCTATGTAAATATGCAAATAGATATAACTTATGTAGATTTTTATTTCTGTTCTTTATTTTCTGCATGGTGTATGTAAGTTGGTGTGCAATTAATAGTTGCATAGTGTAGTGGTTAACACCTCTGCCTTCTACACTGTAGACTGGGGTTCAATCCCCACCTGGGCAAACACCCTACACTATATCAATAAGAGTCCTTGGGCAAGACTCCTAACACTGCCTTGGCCTACCTGTGTAAAATGATCAAATTGTAAGTCACTCTGGATAAGAGCATCAGCCAAATGCCGTGAATGTAAAGGCAATTATATCTGTTGCTACTGAAACACTCGGGATCCATAAAGTTCTATCTATCTGTCTGTCTGTGTGCCTGTCTATCTGTCTGTCTGTCTACCTATCTAAACCAACATTGTAGCATATTTTCTTGACTATAACATCTTGGTATGCGATTAGCTTTGTTAGATTGTATATATACATATTATTTTCTCAGGTAAATGTTTCCTTTCAACAACAAGGAACAAGCAAAGTGCACTGAATGGAGAATAATAGTTCACATGTTTGCAAATACTTGATTAGCTTCTTACTGAAAAGACTAGACAGCTTCAGAAAAATACCTGAGATCTACGTATATTTGCCATTGCAAGACATAGAAACTTAAAGAATATGTTATATGCAAATCACAGGAAAATGTGCAGGTTCATACGCTAATGCAATGGTGAATGAAGTCATAGGGGGTAAATGAGTTTGATTTGTTATGGTACAGTGGGGGCAGGCTGGAACAAAAGGCCGGTAAGCCTTTGACTCACTGTAAGTTAATGTGACCTTTGCGAGGAATGTCATGGTAGTGGTTGGTGGTAGTTGCCATTTTACAGTTAAGCTCCTTGTACTCCAGGAACAAGGAGTGAGATCAGTCATCTTTCATTCTTCAGCAGAAGACATATCTACAGCATTATAACATGTAATGACAGTGACTATTTGTGCTGTATCTTTGGTCAAAGCTAAGGAATATCATCTTCAGAGCAATTTGCATTAATGGAGCAAATGAAATCTGCGTGGAAAATCTATGTTAAAGCACTTACTGATGTGGTCAGAGTCTTACAGCTAATGCTCTTTGGTTTGCCGATCTCTTTCTTGCACTCACACATGTGCACGCATAATAGAGAGATCAAAAGAAGAGATGAAAAGTATCAGCAACTTACTATGATAGCAGCTAAATGTTAATGGAATTACAAGTTTACATCAATGAATATTTCCACTAATAGGACACATTGTCCAATTTGACTGTAATCTAATAGCATTGCCTCTGAGGTGCCTCTGTAGGTGCCTCAACGATAAGGTCATGAATTTGGTTGCTTGTAGTGGGGGGTAGCACTCAGTGGTAAAGGTTTTCTGTTTTAAATATCAGCCTAAAAAAGACCCCTACCACCTCTCAACCCATTCCCAAACTCCCCAAAAACTCGTGACCAGTGATCCAAGACGAATGTGAGATCAGTATGTCTGGACAAATCACCCTGTGACCATTTAAACACCCACTCAGGCTCTAAGAGTATTTACAGGAATTCCACAGACAGCCCATAGACAATCAGCAAGAACTGCAACTGTTGTCACAGCAGTCATAGGCATAGAGTTCCCACTTCACTTACAGGCTTTTATTGTTATTCTGATAGGGTACGTGGTTGTGATGTCATCAAGGTGACTGCATGCAATGCATCATTTCAATTATTTGAATATATTATTTAAATTAGCTTCAAATTCCTGTCAAGGCAGCCGCCCCAGGATTAGCTCTAACAGAAAGAAAGGTACACATGCATTGTAGGTTGGGCCTTCTTACCGTTCAGAAGTCTTTGTTGTGGCAGCACCTAAAACAGGACATCGGATAGTTTTGATGTCTGATTTTGGGATTTAAAGTAGTAGCTGAAAATGCTAATCTAGCTAACAATAAATGAAGGCTAGAGGTCACTAATGACCATATTCTTAATGTTAACTGGGCCCTCCAGTTTTAACAAAGGTGAGCTTATAAGTGTTATAAGCCAAATATGTCCTTTGACAAAATAATAACATAAGACTATTTTCTGTTTTCTATGCTGATTTTCTCGGGTCAGAGCGTCACCCTGGCTCTGCCACAGCATTATACAGCTATTTTACAGTTCTTGTTATTTGCATTGATTCATGATACGGTTTCCTATAGGTGACACCTTTTTTTAAACAGTTGTGACATTTGTTCTATTTTTTTTTTACAAAAAAAGTAAGAAATGTTAGATGATTCCATAATGACTGAGAAAGCTGGATAACACCTAGAATGAAGTTATACTAAAACTAACGTCCAGAATCTATTTTTTGATCGGTTATCAGGGGAGATAACTGATCACGAAATGACTGTAAATCAAATCAGCTGAAGTCTTTTTTTTTATTTCTATAGTTTAATTATGTAGCACTTCTTACAACAGAGGTTGTCACAAAGGAGATTTACAGAAACAAATCTGGCTCTGGGCCCCCATGAGCAAGCCAGAGGTGACCAATGGTTTAGGGTGGCCAATGGTTTAGGGAAAAACTCCCGAAAAGCAAAAGGGATAAACCTTGAGAGGAACCAAGGCTCAAAAGAGGAACCCATCCTCCTCTGGTCAACACTAACATCAGAGAATAAGGTTTGACCAAGGATCGTTTTAGTTATTATTTTTTCTCATTTCCATCCATCCCATACATCCATTTTCTAAGCCGCTTCTCCGTCAGGGTCGCGGGGGGGAGCTGGAGCCTATCCCAGCAGTCTTCGGGCGGAAAGCAGGATACACCCTGGACAGGTCGCCAGTCCATCGCAGGGCAGACAGACAGTCACAGACAGTCACTCACACCCAGGGGGCAATTTAGCATGTCCAATTGGCCTGACTGCATGTCTTAGGACTGTGGGAGTAAACCGGAGAACCCGGAGGAAACCCACGCAGACACGGGGAGAACATGCAAACCCACCACGCCACTGTGCCGTTTTCTCATTTCCATTTGGGATTAATAAATTGCTGTCTTAACCCCTTGAAATCCCAGACTCATTACATACTAAGGCTTATTATTCAATGCAGGGACTGGCTACACTATTATTATTATAGAAGTGTATACTAAAACTTTGGTGCCACTAGGGGGCCCTGGCCATTCAAGGGGTTAATTTAGTATAATACTCTTGGGTGCCTAACTTTAAGGTAGAACTATTTAATTGGATTTCAACCTACTTTGTAAAGTTATTATTGAGTAAAATTTTAGCAATTATTAATGACATTTGATAAACATCTGAGTGATAGTGTCTCCAGCGAATTCCATGTTATAGAACCTTCAGGTGCGTGGTTGTTTTATATTACTGTGTTCAACAAGTGCAGAGAAAATGACAGTTTATTAGCTTTTGCCCGGAGTGCTAAAGACCTAAGATGTGGGAACAGTGAAGTTCTTCACTTCATGACAACAATGACAGAAGCAGGCTAGGGCAGAAATTTCTCTTTTGAACAAGCAAACATGACCAGATTTCATATGTACTGTCCATGTTTCGCACTAGACATTGCGGACAAGCAGCTTGATGAGGATGGCAGTGATGTTTTCCTTCTAAAATGTGTGTGTGACAGACGTGGGCCTGTCAGTTATTGTTGAAAAAGCCCACTCACCACCATTCTTCCTCAGAAATCGTTGTAACAACTTGGCATTTGTTTAGGAAAACCAACTTGTTGGAAAGTTAATGGAAACCATATTATGGGAACGCTTAGCTAGCTTAATGTAAAAGACAACTATTTACAACATTTAATTCTGTAGTGTTTTCCAGTTTACTCTGGAACTTTTTGGCTCTGTCCCAGCTCCCAGTCCGCCTCAGCACTAATGTGGACTGTCTCAGAACTAGATTGGGAAACACTGGCCTTCTAATGAACAGAATATCAAAATCTGCACAAAGAAACACACAGAAAGTTCTAAATCCTGCATGTTTACCCAAACTTCTATTGGTCATCTGCTGCAAAAGTCTCTGAAGCTGTTTGTGTACTGGACTCTTTGGCCTAATTCTTGATCTTGCTCAAAAAGTCAGTCAAAATACCTTACAAGCCAAGTGGAAAATGGCAGAAGGTAAAATAAGGTCGTTTAAGGAACCGCAGGCTAAGCAAGTACACGTCTGTTCCATTGTGTGAGCTCTAAATTTACTTGACATCTTTGGGTAAGATGGGGCCGGCTTTCAGTGAAAGTCTTGGGTAGTTTGCCAAAATCCAGCCGTTGGCATTCAGAGGGCATTATTTTCCCTTTCCTAACACAAGCATGGAAACTCCCAGAAAGTGGCAATACTTTATTAAGATATTCAGAAAAGATATTTACACTATGAAAAACTTTCTGCCTCTCACAGTTTATTCTATAATTCAGTTTTTGATTACTGTGGGTCATTTGTGTTTGTTCACTAGGCTAATATAATCTAGTAAAATGGATATTTTTAAATTAGGCATGTGTAGCTACTGATCCCACGTTTCCTGTCTTTGTTTCGCCTTGACAATGTAATCCACAGGTTATACTGCCAAAACCACATTTTATACAGAGAATTTTGTAGTTCTAGCGTTAGACTAAGGACAGCAGATGCAAAAGTTGTCTTATAGCCTGTTCCTTCCATTCTGACCACCCTTTTATAAGACAAAGTCAATGGCAACCATGTTTGAAATGTAAGAATGTGTCTTGGCTGACTTGAGAAAAAAAAGGTTGTTTGTGCTCAACCCTCGGACAAATCCATCTCTGTGACGTCTATTGAGCCCGTAGCCGTATCTCTGTCCAGTGAGGCCAGAGCTACACAGTGGAAAACAGGTTGCTCACCAGGGCAGTGCCTAAATATGAGATTATTATACATGACAGAGCAAAAATGAAAACATCAATTATGCACCTACATGTGATATGTAGCACCTTTCATTGCCAGTAGAGGACTGTAGTGAGTCTCAAGGGTGGTGAACAAAGATGGCTTCTATTCTTAAGGTGTGATTCCAAACGAGATGTGGTTCATTCCTAAAAACGAGCCATTTCACAAAGGAACAACCAGCTCATCTCTTGATAGCATGTGGAGAAATCAGGGTAAATGAAATGCTTGTCGTGTATAAAGTTTGATTTTCACACTTAAGATGTCTCAGATGCTGGCGCAGTATGCTGTGAAGCTGATACCACGGGGGACCTGGACTCACTGGGAAACAGAGGGGCTTTGTTAGTTGGCACCATTCACCTCCGACTGAAACTCCTCCTGGACCACACGCTTCTGAGATAATGGCGCTCCAAAACACTTTAAAACACTTGTTTCTCATGTCCATGACGATGCTTTCGTAATTGCGGTCACTGGGGGGATTCATAAAGGGCTTTCGAGCTACGAATTAGCAGCCCAATCCACATGTTTAAATTAAATTGAAATGATCTTACCATGAAAACCTATTGAGATGTATGTGTTACTTCTGGTTACTACCTAGCCAATCAGTAAAAATTCTGATCCAAAGAGGATTTGACCCAGGTAACATCTATTTGGTGACCCTGGCTGTAGAACATACAGTGTAATTGATTTAATTTCCAGACAAAATGGTCCTTAAGTACAAGTTATTCATTTTTCAGAAGGTATTTCTGAGCTGATTAGATCACCACCAATGTTCTTATCATTAGATTAACAGGACGTGTTGCTTTCATCTTTAGATGAGCTAATCAAGCTCCAGTCTTGTGTAAGATCTGATTCTGTTTAACCTTCCACTGTGAGACATCACATGTATCTGTTAGAAAGCTGTTCAGGAAAATAAAAGGAAAATTTGCAAATCAAACAAAGCTGCCTGTGTTCTCACTAGAGTCCAGACCTCAACATCACTGAAAGTTTCTGGGCTTATTTGGATCGTGCGAAGCTGAAAATGCAACCTCAAAATTATACTTAGTTGTTGAGGCTTCTGTGTAATTTTCTGTTAAATATATGTTTTGTGCTTTTTTTACTGATGCTGAAAAAAGAATAGCTTATTGGCTGTCTTGATTAAAAAAAATTAAACAAGAAAGGGTGATCTCTGACTTTGGCGAAGTGCTGTAGGTTTCCTTAAAAAAGAAAAGTTAAACCCAAAATTTAAGCAGGGGTACAAAATGAGACTTCACTATACGTGCTAGCTTGTGTGCAGCCAGAGCTTAGGTGACTTTAAGAAGGCTCACGTGAGAGTTGACAGCTGACCCTATTTGGGAACACACTGCTCTGCCTGTGTTCAGTCCAGGCCTCACTTATATCCAGGCAGTTGCCCGTCTGAGGAATGGTCAGCAGAATCTACACAGAAATCTTGACCTTGCTGTTCAGCATAATCTTGGACAGTACTGACGCCCTCACTACTTGATCGCCAATCCTCTGAAGTCTGGGATCAGAAACCACTAGATGCTGGACAACTTGCCTGTTTTGCCAGGCTTTTAATGCAGTCATTAAGTGACACGCATGCTCGAGTACAAGTAAGGTAGTAAACAGAAAACATTTAGTAGACAGAACTTTCCAGTTTGTGGCCCTTTTCAAGTAGTATTTCAGTCGACTGCTACCGTGTTTGTTGACTTGATTGGATGCTAATTCTAAGCTTACCAGTGCTTTCTTTCTTAATAATGTATCAAACAGCTGACTTTGACACACATATTGCTTTGGCTTGGTCTGGCTAGAGACTTCTATCATGAGAATAGCAACAGATTCTCTTTTTCACTCTTTTTTGTTCTTAATACAAACTAGAAAGGGGCACATCTACTGCATGACAATTTGACCAAATAGCCATTTTTGATAACATTTCTGGCTGTTGCTTGTCCAAAAGTCCATGATACACAGACATTTTGCGGTCATTAAAAATAACAACTCAGCCTGGTCTGATGACATGGTCAACCCAGGAGAATATTCACCTATAAAATTCTATAATCTGCATCGTTTATGTGCAATAAGAGCTTGTATAGTGTAGGCTGCAGTATCATTAAGTGAATATCAGAAATTCTGATTCCAAACTATTCAGCAGTGCTTACAAAAGTTTGAACGATAGTGCGCATCTCTGTAGAAGTGTAGAAAAGTCACTCATCAAAAAAAAAGCACTATAGTCCAGGGAGACATTTAGCCTGACATCAATCAAAATGCACTCTTAGCCTGAGCATTTGATGTGCTGGGCTTGCTTTAGCAGAGCACTGCTTGAAATATAGCCTTGTAAAGGGGGAAACCCAGGGAAAGCAACACTGGCGCCCACTGAGGCTTAAAAAGGCCGATCGGATCTGAGAAAGACGAGCAGCAGTGTGGTTTACACCTGGCTGGTGCACAGCGCCTCAGTGTCACAGGCAGGAGGCCAGTTTTCGTGGAAGGCATAGACTCGGATTATAAGGAGGCGGCGGCATGGTAAACCATTAGGATTTGACTTTTCAACCTTCTGATGATGAAGAGCTAAGTAGAACGGAAAGTAGAAATACCTCAGTCAGAGCTACAGGCTTACTGACTCTACGGCGTGCAGTTTGAGTACTGGAGTGCGTCACAGGGGAGTGGAACGAGAGGCCCGGGACTCCAACCAGGTATCAGCTTCAGCGCAAGAGAAAAGCCTGACCTTTACCAGGCCAGAGTGGTGATGGTGGGGAGAAAGAGGGCATATAGTGTGGGAGAGAGGTATAGAGTGTTTTCAATGTCTGAAACAAGCCCATACAGACACAGCCTTCTTTCTACAACCTACTTGGACAATGACGTGATGGAAATGTAACTTTAAGCTATATAATGCCGGTTTTGAGTAGGTTTGAGTTTATATAACAAAAGGGTAAAGAGTTCACTGAGGTCTTCTAAACCAGTGAAGAAAAAGACTATAATAAATTTAAAATTAGCCATATTTTAGATTAACATTGCAGATGTTAAGAGAAAAGAAAATGAAGTGTTTTGTTTATTCTTTGAAAGCACTGATGTATAAAGGCATCATGATTATATGATGATGTCTGTTATAGAGGTAGTGATTTCAGGTCTTGTCAGCAGGCATTTAAGAAAAAATAATACAAATCGAAGAATATATACAATATAGAATAGGAAATCCACCAATCTTGTGACTGGATGTCGTATTACTATTGCTATTAATATGATATTATTATTATTATTATTAGAAGTACTATAATAATAACAATGTTATATTATTATTATTATTAGTAGTAGTAGTAGTAGTGTTGTTGTTGTAGTATCATTATATAACAAGGGGTATATTTTCTTACTGTCCTGTCACACACACACACACACACACACACACACACACACACACACACACACACACACACACACAGACACACACAAACACAAGAAGCATCAAATCGAGGGGACACACAGTACCTATGAGTTAAGACTTGTTTGCTTTGAAGTTTATTTGGACATAAAATATAAAGAAAGAAATGTTTAAGGATAACACATTTTTGATTTTGATACTTGAAAGTGATACTCAATAACGTTAAATACTGCGTGTATAAAAAAAAGTGATCAATGACAAAAAAGAAAGAAACACTTTCGATTTAAACACTGACTTTGTGTTGTGAGCAAGTCTTTTGCATTTTGCTTCCATTTTAAAATTGTTTGAACTATTCTCTAAAAGCTATGGCTAGTCTGAGTACACAGTCTTCAGGTAGTCAGCACCAATGAAAAGTAGCGTCATCAAGTCTGGGATTCTGAGATCTGTTTAGCGTTCACTTGAGTGGGATGAAGAGAAAGAATTGTTCATTAAGCATCTGAACCATGAAGATATGAACACACTGGCGTCACTGTTTGGTTGCTGCTCAGGAAAGAGTCACATCACTCATAGGAACCGAGCGTGGTGACTGGATGATTTTGGCCGGCCCATTCGTGAAGCCGGACTGAAAACAGTTTGGTCTGTGACGCAACAGAGAAATGCCCTTGAGACTGTAATGTCTGCGCTGAATGCCACGTTCACAACAAACAAGTGACCACACAAAAAAACAAACAACAAGCAAACAAACAAAAACAGCCAGTACAGTACCTCACAACAGAATCAGATCTAAACTGTGATTATGGAATTTAAACAAAACAAAACAAACGTGCCACTGAATACAGAAATGTTTCTTTTCCCCTTATTATTTCATTGCCTTGGCATTAGTAGTTTGCATCTGCATCCTCCCTGTGCATACTTGGTCGGCTTGTTCTAGGGGCGAAAGGGTCTCGTCCTCTTCTTTGAGGCGATGACGGGCTTGCTGCGTTTGCGCGGTGAAGCATTGTGTGCTTTAGCAGCGCGCTGCACCGGAGCAGCTTTCACAACTTCCTCTGACTCTGGACTCTCATTCTCTGAGGAGGACAGTTTTCATAGTCACATCACTGTGTCTGCACCGTTCATTGGTAAAGTACGTGTGCTTGTATTGCACATTTCATACACAGCTTTACAGAGAGAAGTCCTTTAAAAATTTAAGAGCATAAAAAGTCAGTAAATAAGCTTTGTAATCATGAAAAAAATCACATCCATTGCCTTTTCAGGGAATTTCTTCCCAGTACTCTGAAAAATGTATCCACTGAATTTAGTTGCTTGATCCAAATGTGGGCATAATTTCCACATATTTTTTGGCTAGAAGTGTGTTTAAAAACTTAATGTGGACATTATGCTGGTGTGAATGGTGTGAATCATGCCAATTCAGTGCATTTCTTTTTTCTTCAAATGATATTCGAGCCACAGTAAAAACCTATAGCAGGGCCAAAAATGGGATTTTTAATCAGAATGAGTTTCAACATGAGCCATTTACCGTCTTGTTCTTCAGTGCTGGATTTGGTGCCGTCTGCAAAAAAAACACAGGAGGTTTTTCAATGCATGAATTCAGTGTAATATAAACAATTGAATGGTTAATGATGGGCCCAACTAACCAACCAATAAAAAGGAAAAAAAATAAATAAATAAAACAACAAAAAAAGTCCTCAAATCTGTAAAATATGTATTATGTGTGTTAATTTTTCTGAAATTCAATTTGGTCAAATGTATTCTTTTTCAGTTTCTCTCTGTCTTCTATGCAAGCCCAGTAGACGTGACCTCCTAGAATCTCAAGCACTGATACTCATACCTGCATCCTGCTAATGTTCTGGTACTGTGTGAAATGTGAGGTGCATTTTACTGGAACTCACCAGCTGTTGTCACATCATTGACTTGAGGGCCTTAAAAGAAAATATGAGAAAGAGATGTTGGATATCTGGTTAGTTCACAACTCAATCATCCAGACATTAGCATATTTTCACTATAGCCCATGAGTGATGCTGCTCTTGGCTTATAAATCTATTCCACAAAATGAATAGACTCACCACTGGCCTGGCCAGCCTCTGCACTTGTGCTACTTGCATCTACACAACATGATAAGATATTGTTATTTATTTTTAACCAGTCTCACTGAACAACCTTTTAATATTGACAATCTTTATGCAGTTTTCAAAGAGACAACAGTGTGATTCAAGCTGTTGCCCTCATTCTTACCTGCAGTGGCTCCATTGTAATGTTGTGGCTCATCTGTAAATGGAAAAAAAAATGTTTGTTTGGGTGGTGGGGTTGTAATTGTATTTGAACCACTTAATAACACTATTTTAACTATTATGCACTGAAATTTTACAAATTTGCCATAGGAATCAGGAAATTAGTAGCATGTAAATGGAATATTACATGCATTCATCTCAATTAAATTTTTTTAAATCTTAAAATAAACAAAAATTGTCTGCTTTTGGGGTAATTACAGTATGTTATGCTATCCAGTCAAACATATCAATATATTTGCAATGTTTCTGTGCATATGAGTCTAACTGCTAAATAGAAATAATTGCTAAATCAGTAAAGTCAGTATATCAGTAAAGTATTAGTGAAATTAATGAATAAGCTCAACAGTTGTACCAATACTGTCATCTATATACAGCATACTGAATTTCTGTAACTCTGTTATCTGAATTGCTGGCCATTCACTGATGCGGAGTCAATGGGTTTCTGAGAGTGGCCAGAGCCTGTAGAATTTAATTCTACCACTAGATGGTAGTCCGTTACTAGACTATTTCAGAGGTTTACCACATTGGGAAGGTTTAAGCTGAGATGTAGTAACTACGAGTAATGATAGTGTACAAGAAGCATGCAAGTGTAAGCACGACACAAGAACAGGAATTCCTATATGTGTATTCCTGTCTTCATCAATTTATGTAATTATTTCAAACTCTTAAAAATTGGGTCACCAGCGCTTTTAAGTATAGGAAACAGTCTTTAAAAGGAAACTTATTCAAAAGAAAGCCTTAACCTGTAGCACCACCTGCACCAAACCAAATAACACTGAAAAAAGCATTGCTAAAAAATAAAGATGTTAAAAAATGCTTCTTTTTAGCAATGCCATTGAAGCATCACTCCTGGTACTGTAAAGAACCTTTCAGTGGATGTATGAGTGTGGATAACCATTTAAGATTTAAAGATCCTCCACATAAAATATGAAAAAAAAACAATGAATAAAACAAAACAATAAACTAAAATAACAATAGTTACAAAAACTTTTTTTTCTTAGAGGTGTGCATGTAAGCCAATAATAATTCAGGAACCAGCTTTATAAAAGTATATTTTCAGTTGTTAGTGTACACACACCTCTCAAACACAAACTGAACAGCTCTCCAGTGAATATCTTTACCGAGACCGAGCGAAAGGCTTTAGTTCAGACTTTATCGGTATCAACTAACACCACAGGTAGACCCAAGATACTCACCATTGGGCTGGTCAGGTGAGACAGAGTTCATGCTCTCTGTGAAGATAATCATAAACGACATAACTGAGATTCACCCATATAAACACACCGCTGGCCATGACATGACTCAAAAAACACCTAGTCGTCTTGTAGACTCACCAGTCGGAGCTTCGTCGGAGGTGGAGTCCTGATCTGTAGGCAGAAACAGAACAGGTTCATGGTATTTTGAAGGGTTAAAGTGTATCGTATTTAAATGTACACATCTTGTTTAATTCGGTGGATGCTTCTGAAAATAATATCAAATTGTGAACTACTTAAAAATCGCATACCTGTGGACATGGCTTGGGGACCCCCACCAGCTGGCAAGAAAAATACAAGCATTTACCCACACTGACCAACAAAACATACCTTCACCACTAAACTCGGTCCAGATCTTATGATTCAGTTTTTTCCAAAAACTTTCGACAGTTTGGCCCTAAAATATTTACACTCGAATACATTTTCCAGAAATTAAAAGCACATATATAACTTAAGACTTCAGTATTTACATAATAATCATGGAACTATGGTTATCATGGTTTTCGTAAGCTGTTATTTGTGAGAGATTTTCAATCTTGTGTCATTTTTAGAGATTAGAGGCATAGAATATTTTATTGGTAACTGGAAGGGACCCATATTGAGCTGAAAATAACAATTAATAACACTATGTTAGCCTTACTGCTAGTGTCATGTCTTTTGATTTGACCAAGAAATTGGGCACAGGGAGATTTCTCACTCACCTGCGTCAAGGTCAGCCTCAGCCAGCAGCACTGCCACCGCGCAGAAGATGAGAATATTCCTGCATCATTGAACGAGAACAAAGTCATGCTTTGGAGTAATTTTGAGATCAGCAGCGTAATATAAATGAAACTGTAAATTGGTCATTCACAGCCATGGACTACAACCTTTTCTAACATAGCATTCTTTGATGATTATAGCATTATGGCACTGAATGATAGTTTTGGTGTTCACACCCTGTTTCACATTTTAAATTTTACATTTACATTTAGCTGGAATAAAGAGCTGGAATTCTCAAACATTTTGACTTTGCCTCGCCTGGTAAGAAATGTGTATGTTAAATAATATTTCAATAACTCACATGATTATTATAGCTCATTGACTGAGTACGCTGAAAAAAATCCTTGTTTATTTTCCTTTAAACATGATTAAGTTATACAATATATGAATATCGTAATTAGTGCTTGTAGAAGTTTTGTCAAGTCATCGCCAAAAATATTCAGGCATATGCATGTTCAGAACAATATGAATATACTCTAGCTGTATTGTTAATGCTATGGATGCTGAAATAAACTATACATTACTATGCATGATTTCAACCAGGTAACCAACCACAAGCTGCACTGCCATAATATGAAAAACATAAAAGAAACCTATAAAATCGATTACAGAGTCATAATATGCACAGTAAACTTTCTTTTAGCCAACACGACAGGTTATAACAGGAAACGACAAGTTAATATAAGACTGTGATGTCTTCTTACCTGGTCAACATGTTTGGAGGTCAGAGTCTGGATCCTGTGATGTACAGTACAAAGCTTAATATTGCACTTTCACTGCTCCTGAGGATTCATAAGATGCCTGGGCTTTTATACGTATCCAAAGGCCACAGGGAACGTAGGAGGGGTGGACCCCTTATTGTGAAAGAAGAGGAGGGGGTAAAAACAGCTTCATCTTGGATTACATTAATTGCGTGGCTTAATGTAAGGATTCCTATATCCCTTTCCTTCTTACGTTCTCCCTAAAAGATTCTCTATTACCCCTCCCTCAAAGGCAAATCCTTACCTCACAGAAAACCTTTGTTACCTGCTGCATATTTAACATTAAATGTTGCACCACTTTCCTTCCCTCTCTCTCTCACTCTCTCTCTCTCGAAAGAGGGGGCGGGGGGCTAGGGAGGGGGTGTTTCATCTGTGGAAAGTTCAGTCTCTACGCTACACTAGCTGAGGTGGTGTTAAGAGCTGGTGCCAGGTACCAAGGTCATGGCTGCCCACTGAGCTGATTGCCGGGGTTGATGACGGCAAGCTTTGAACAGTGGGCCTGAACCTGCCGGGCCACTGTGAATGCGCCCAGTCTCCCAAGAGGCCAGCGTAGTTTTCTCTGCTTCATGCCGGAGGAAAAACACACTTAATGGGGGGATTCCCTGGGTCACTGAGGGCAGCTTTTTTGGAGAGAAATGCTAACCTAATTAGGCTGTAAAGCAATAGCGACCTGGCAGAGGATGAGTAGAATTTTTACTCTTTAAGAAGGTTGGTGTTGGGGAAATGGGCCTTGTTTTTGCCTTTTGTTGACAAATTGCCAAAGATAAGGTTCCCGGACACTGATGGAGGCATTGTGGATCACTACTTTTGAAAGAGTAGGGGATCTATGCTCAGGAAGTTCCACCTTTCTTTGAGAGTAATTTTCAAGAGAGCCACCGACTCATGGCCAGGTTAAAGGAGCATTCCTGAGAAAATCCATAACTTAATACATGGTTTCTGCCCATGAAGACAGTTTGGGGGAATTTAGCCAGGCAGCACAAATCCAGCTTGAACTGAATTAATGTGGTTTGGTGCCTTTGGAATTAGAAAATTAACTCCTTAGTGAAAAAGAGTGAGCATCAAATCTAGGAGTTGGGGCTAAGAAGCAAATGTTCATATTCATGACGTGCGACCAATACTGGTCGGAGAAGATGTTTTAACTATTGTTATTTGATACAAAACTTTTTTATGTTCTGTTTTAATTCTAATCCCAAATCACCTTTGCTGCTATCTTGTCTCGTGTGACTATATGATAAATACAAGGTTGGCTAAACTCCACCAGACGTCAGGCATTATGAAATGAAAAGTTATAAGATGTAATTCTGCTGCAAGTAAAGTTTCATACGCATTATAATGTATTCTCTGTGTTTAGCCCTTTAGCTTCCTGAAGAAACGTATAATTACTTAGACTAAGAATTGGTCAGACAGCAATGTCTGATGTCAAAAGATAAACGCCTACAGGTTTTTCATACAAACATGCTGCTCTGCTTTGAATGGAAGCGACAAAGCGGAACTGACATCTATAATCTTATTTGGGAAAATGTGGAAATTAGGTACGCACAGAACAGACATGGCTCTTTCCACAAACTCGTGCCTCTAAGACTAATACCCTTGCATGACTGTACCAGGATCTCATCCGTCGTGGTCATTCGATCTGTTGGGTCTTTTTGGCTTTTATCAGACCGAACGAATGCCAATAGAAATGAATGGGCCGTCTCCAGACAAGACAGGAAGTCTACCCATCTGGGTTTTACATTTCCTGGATTTGTATGGGGGCCTGTGGCAAAATGGAACAGGCCCCTCTCGAGCAGAACAGAGGTTAGAGTGGTGATAATGGGAGAAAGTGGTCCTCTGTATTAGAGTTACATCTCACACGTCCTTCGCTCTGGTATTTAGGACTGGCCCGGTCTGCTCTCAAAGGAGCTCTCTGTCTGCACACTAAAAGGATTTCTCTCTTTAAGTGTAAAAGGATAATTAACCTCACTAGTTCGCATTATGCCCACTTAGCTATCTTTTCATGGAACACATTCGTGAGGGAAGTCTTTGAAAGTTGGTAAGGTCAGATTTACATGTGTATGTGAGGAAAGCCCCAGGGCATACGGGACCCCCCGAATTTCAATGCAGCACATGTTCCATGAAAGGAAGTGACTGGACACCTGAACTGCAACACACATTATTGAATTATGAAACATGCTCTAAGTTACTATGCATTTGACACTGCAAACTCTGCTGGGACCAAAGGTAGTAAAGATTCACCTGAACTCAAGCTGAACTTAACCTCTTTGTGTTTGAATAATTACTGGGTCAGAAGCATACCCTTCACACTAGATACATATGTTGCCAAAAGTATTCGCTTGTCTGCCTTAACATGCATATGGACTTGAGTGAGATCCCATTCTTAATCCATAGGGTTTAATATGATGTTTGCACACCCTTTGCAGCTACAACATCTTCAATTCTTCTGGGAAGGCTTTCCACAAGGGTTAGGAGTGTGTTTATGGGAATTTCTGACCGTTCTTCCAGAAGAGCATTTGTGAGGTCAGACACAGATGTTGGACGAGAAGGCCTGGCTCACAGTCTCCGCTCTAATTCATCCCAAAGGTGTTCTATCAGGTTGAGGTCAGGACTCTGTGCAGGCCAGTCGAGTTCTTCCACACCAGACTCACTCATTCATGTCTTTATGGACCTGCTTTGTGCACTGGTGCTCAGTCATGTTGGAACAGGAATGCGCTGTCCCCAAACTGTCCCCACAAAGTTGGGAGCATGAAATTGTCCAAAATCTCTTGGTGCTGAAGCATTAAGAGTTCCTTTCACTTGAAAAGAACCGAGCCCAATTCCTTAAAAACAACCCCAAATCCCCCCTCCACCAAACTTTACACTTGGCGCAATGCAGTTAGACAAGTACCGTCTCCTGGCAACTGCCAGAACCAGACTCGTCCATCAGATTGCCAGATGGAGAAGCGTGATTAGTCACTCCAGAGAACACGTCTCCAATGCTCTAGAGTCCAGTGGCAGTGCTTTACACCACCGCATTCAACGCTTTGCATTGCGCTTGGTGATGTAAGGCTTGGATGCAGCTGCTCAGGCATGGAAACCCATTCCATTAAGCTCTCTACACTATTCTTGAGAGAATATGAAGGCCACATGAAGTTTGGAGGTCTGTAGCGATTGACTCTGCAGAAAGTTGGTGACCTCTGCGCACTAAGAGCCTCAGCATCCGCTGTGGAATATTTAGTAGTGAGGAAATTTCACGACTGAACTTGTTGCACAGGTGCCATCCTATCACGGTACCACGCTGGAATTCACTGAGCTCCTGAGAGCGACCTATTCTTTCACTAATATCTGTAGAAGCAGTCTGCAGGCCTAGGGGCCTGGTTTTACACACCTGTAGCCATGGAAGTGACTGGAACACCTGAATTCTGTGATTTGGATGGTTGAGTGAATGCTTTTGGTAGTATAGTGTAGTTTAGGCCTTAAGTAAACAGTGGTTGATGTTCATTGGAAATACTGATATTCGGATGAAGAGTAAGTCCACAAAGCCTACTTCAGTCTACAGTATGTGCGACTACATTCTCATGTCTGTGGAATCCTTTGTCCTCTCTGAACCAGCACTGGATCGTATAGAGAGAGCCAACCTAGTAAATGAAGTATCATAATTTAGAGGCAATCTCCATTGCCTTCCATCATCATGAAAAATTACACTCTATGACCAGCACATACCAGACGGGATTTATTAAAAGGCTGATAGTGCTGGATGGCTTTTTAATATAGATAGAGTATCACATGAGGCCAATCTGTTGCTTGCACTCTGGGAAAAATTATCTGTAGAGAATTACTCATGATGATGTTATTTAGTGGTGGTCTTCTTTAGCATCAAAAAAGTATTATACTTGTTTTTTTTTTCTAAAGCATATTTCAACTATATCCAAGGGATGAAAACAATGAAATAGTTAAGTGCAAAATGACAAGAATTGCCTAATCAGAACTGAGTTTTGTACATGCTTATAGGTCTATCTGGGCTTACTTTTAACCTGGCTAGAGTTAAAGTTAGTAGATACAGTGTACTGAACCAATGATGGACAGGTGCTGATATATTTAATAATATAAATCTATATATTAAGATTAAATTAAGGTGATTTTAGATCTTTGAGATCCATTTGTTGCATTGTAATTTCCAGTATTTTAAGAATAACTTTCTGACCCCATATATGTTGGACTTTTTCCTTATTCCTGGGCTATCTGAGCTCGAAAGCGCCACCTGAAGGGCAAAAATGTACCCTCTTTAAAAAGCCTGTATTTGGGACACTTCAAGGCTTCTTTGTTTAGTGCCAGGTACCTTGTCTGCCACACTGATAATGCTATGCAGAGAAGCTTGTTCTTTGAGACGTCAGTCTTGCCAAACTATTAGCTTCAGAATGTTAATTCAGTCTCAATAAGAGATTGATCAAAAAGGGATAAGATGGCCGAGTTGTTATTAAAAGAGCTTAATGTTCTAAGAAAATAAAATGGCTTTATTGAAGATGTACTTAGTGTAGCTAATCCTATAACTTGTGTCAACCGTGACTCCAACTTAATTGGCTTCCTTCAAACACAGAACCTCCTCTCCTCTCACTCATTTCAGATTAGGCTGTGGAACATCTCTTAAACCTCACTAGTATTGAAAATCACAGTGAGCATATAATACTGACATACATAATGTGGACATTAATGATCCTGTGATGTAATATCCTCATTAACAGAATCATCCGATTATGAAATGTAGATCCTGCAAATGTTATTTGAGAGGGTTTTTGCTATCATATAAGTTTATTGCACTTTATAAGCTATGCCTGCCTTATAGGCATATGATTACTGACTGTAGCCCATGCACAGTTTATCAGCTACCCTCTACCCCATTCATCATTGGTCAGTTTCTGACCACGAGAGCAGTGTTTACCAAATACTGTTTGAGTTGTGATTGCATTGCTGGGCTGAGAGAAAAAGCATGTCCCCCAAAATATCCAGTTAAAAGTGGTTCTATGGTCTGAAACTGATCAATGAAGAAGGGAGGCAAAAGCAAATCATGAATAAATGTACTACAGCCCCTTACAAGAGTGGTTAACACCTTTGCCTTCTACACTGTAGACTGGGGTTCAATCCCCGACCAGGGCAAGCACCCTACACTATACCAATAAGGGTCCTTGGGCAAGACTCCTAATCAAATTGTAAGTCGCTCTGGATAAGATCGTCAGCAAAATGCCATAAATGTAAACAACTCTGCATACCAGAGAAAGCTGACAAGAGTTTATAAAGAAAATCCTCATGTTGGAATCAGAAATCTGTACCCCATTCAAATGTTTACTGAATGTTCAGCATTAAAAATAGTTTTGCCAAGTTGATAAGAATAGGTGTCATTTTGAGTTAAAAGTGCTGCGGACAAGGAAAGGGTGTAAAGAATCTGTCAATCTGTGTATATTTAAAGATGATCAACACACAGCTAAACTAACATAATCCAAATGCATTTGATGACACCTTATCATACACTTAGGAGATGGATTAGATGCCCAGTTTTGTTCTCGTCTAAACCCTACTTGCAATACTGAACATAAGCTAATACTAACACTTTAACTTAACTTGAGGAAAATAGATCAATGTTTACACTTTATTTGGAGGGTCCTCTATAGATGATCTACATTTACATTTACAGCATTTAGCAGATGCTCTTATCCAGAGCGACTTACAAGAAGTGCTTTGTCTGTCTGGAGAAAGTATCTTTGCTAGTTATCAATAGGTTATAGAGAAAGAGGGTCCTGAGCTCAGATACAGCTAGAAACAAAGTCACTGTAGATACCCAGAGAAAGGAACATAGTTGACCACAGAACTCGGTGCCATGTAGTGCCATGCAATACAATACAGTACAGTAAACTACAATACACAGTGCAATACAATAAAATACAAGGCACAAGTGGAGCACAATATATTGCAAACAATACTTAATTCAATGCTCATTTAAGTGCTGTGTAAAGAGATCTACAGATACTTATATTATACCACAGATTAGGATTAAGATTAGATTTTGCCTGGAGGTTAGGGTAAGGGTTAGGTTTAGGATTAAGGGCAGATGTAATAGAATCTTTCACACGTAACTTCAAGGTCAGTAGCATTTAATAGATATTTAATTGAAAGTAAGTTAAAAATAGACTGAGCACCTAAAAAGCATCTGCAGTGGACCATCCAAATAAAGTGTTACCCCCCCACTTCAAACACCTGAATGAAAAGCCTAAACTTAGTGTGAAACTCTGCCAGGGTAACTTCAACTATCTTGGCTGACTACATTCGTCCGACATCAAAGTTGGTCCAAGTTTATTATCAGCTTATGTTAATGTATTAACCACATTATTGTTGGCCTGTTAATATATTTCATGAAAATCAATGTGAAAGTAACAGCTGGCTGCTGTAGTCCAACTAAACATTGGCTCGGGTTTGTACTACTGGGCTTGATTTCTATTGCTCTGCTGAAGAAATCTATTTAAACTGTAGCTTAGTGTGACCTGATAACCTACTAGTCTGTCCGTTAACATGAATAATTCCACAACAAGCACATACCAAAGATAATATTGTCCACTCTTTCTGGAATTTCTGAAAGTAATTAGGTTGTTCAATAAGTGGCATTTGTCCCAATTATCTTCAGTGTAAATGATGCCTGTGTTGATAAGCAAATTCCAGTGCATCCAAAAGCTTTGCGGAGACTTCAACGACAGGCCACGATGGTAAGACAATCTTTTCATTTTTCACTAAAGAAATTAAAGCAGGGAGAGCCAACTGAGACAGTTTATCTGAGTTTAAATTAAGGATTACACTAGATAAACATGATCCTCACAAGTCCTTTCAAACTTACTAGTGTTTTGATGTAACCACTATCTGTTACACTACCGTAACAACTGTTAAAACTTATAACTCTGTGTTCTCCAGTGCAATAGCCATTATTTTTGTTCTCTGCAAGACTATCCTAGAGTTACAGGTCCCTTTACACACTTTGGAGTTCCTTTTTCAGTCTGATATTATGCTCGTTCTAAACTCTTTTGGAGATATTCTTCTCACTGTATACCAGTAACTGAATTTTTGAGCTGGTTTCTGCAGTAATTTCTGTACTGTCTCACATCAGACCACCATGTACTGCCACCTCACTGTAAAAAAGGCACGTCATGGTTATTACGTAATTGCTCAATTCAGTTATTTAACTCATTTTCCACCCTCATTGGATTTCACAATTATATTATGCTGCAATAAACAAAGGAGAACTGGGTGTATCTGCTAAGGGCAAATAACTGTGAATAAAAAAGCACTAAGTGCATTCTCTAAGACATCATGGGACCTGTGTAAACAAAAAAGCTCTGGCTGGTAATTTGGTGCTTTAACATGTTTGGAGGGCAGTATAAGAAATGTCTGTTTATTTGTTAGCTATGCAGTAATTTTTAGCATGCATGCTAGCAGAATCAGCATTTTTTGCTTATATTTATATACAACTTGTATTTTTTCTTAATTCTATGTAACTGTAGACATGTGAGTGTTGAGGACCCCCATGGACCCTTACAGAGCAGGTACTATTTGGGTGGTTGATCATTCTCAGCACTGTGTAATGCTGATGTGGTGGTGGTGGTGTGTAAGTGTGTGTTGCACTGGTCTGAGTGGATCAGACACAGCAGTGCAGCTGGAGTTTTTACCAAATTATTTGGAGTTTTTACCAAATATAGAGTTTATATGGAGTTTAACCAAAAATATCCAGCCAACAGTGTCCTGCGGGCAGCGTCCTGTGACCACTGATGAAGGACTAGAGGATAACCAACACAAACTATCTGACTTTACATCTACAAGGTGGACCGACAAGGTACGAGTGTCTAATAGAGTGGACAGTGAGTGGACACAGTGCTTAAAAACTCCAGCAGCACTGCTGTGTCTGATCCACTCATACCAGCACAACACACACTAACACACCATCACCACATCAGTGTTTCTGCAGTGCTGAGAATGATCCACCACCCAAATAGTGCCTGCTCTGTGAGGGTCCATGAGGGTCCTGACCACTGAAGAACTAAAAGGGGGCTAACAAAGTATCAGAGAAACAGATGGACTACAGTCTGTAACTGTAGAACTACAAAGTGCACCTATATAGTAAGTAAAGGAAGTGGTCATAATGTAATGTGTTATTGCTGAATATATCATCTCCACTTACTATATATAAGTGCTACAGTATATAGGTATACTATACTAATGAAACATGCAGCTGGCTGTTCTTTAACACTCACAATATCCATGGCATTTTATGATGGAATTAAGGTTTGGCCCAAGTGAAAGAGTGGAGAGAAGCACATAGAGGCTGTGCGCCTCTCTGCAGCCTCCATTTAGTTTAAAGTTTATGTGCTATGTGTTGGTCTTTAATGTTCTACGTTTTGGTTGTGGTTTATCGTGTCATTTTCTGCTGATTAGCATGCTGGGGGTTTACCATACTGGTGCTGTGTTTGGCTGTTGGTGATCTCCACCCTACTATCCCCATAGTTTGGTTCTCTTTGCTGTCTGTTCAATAAAGAGCATTTTCTCACACTGCACTATATTCTTTGCACTCTGGGTGAATAGAATGTCTAGGCAACATTAGGCTACTATGCCGGAATGTCGAGATTTTATTTGTTTTACTGCATTTGTAACCCTAAAGAAATAAATGGAAGTCTAGGGACTGTAGATGTACATTTACGGTATTTGGCAGACGCTCTTATCCAGAGCGACTTACAATTTGATGATTGTTATACAGGTAGGCGAAGGTGGTGTTAGGAGTCTTGCCCAAGGACTCTTATTGGTATAGTGTAGGGTGCTTACCCAGGTGGGGATTGAACCCCTGTCTACAGCGTAGAAGTGTTACCCGCTACACTAACCAACCACATGTAGCTCCAGTTCTTATGTTTTATCAATGTTTATGAATCAACATTGACAGCTATATATAAAAAAAGAAAAAAGCTGATATTGGCATCGACCCAAAACTCCAGATCGGTGATATTAGCCTTGGTATTGGATCATAAAGTAAATTAGAAGCATTGCTCATTCATACTGCAGATCCCAGCTCTGAGCTTAGAGTGTAAATGATATGTAAAGTGGCTTTTGATAGTGAATCATTCACCCAGAGCTCGTAGGTTTTTCAGCTTTCATCCATAATAATGCATTTGACTGCGTTTATGCAGTAAGTGCAGACTGATGTGACATACACAAGGAATGAAGTGAAGAACAACGGGGCTCGTTCACCAATGTTCTTAGGAAGAAACGTCTTCTTATAACCCACTTGGGCAGGTGTGTAAAGACTTTGACATTCCCCAGTGCTTTCTTATTTAGGATTTGTTCTTAGGTAGGGAAGGAGTCTACACCCAGTACACACAAGAACACAAGGCCCTAAACAATTCTGCAGTTTAAGAAAACGTCATGAATCTGATGTGGACTTTTTCGTAGGACCTTTCTCAAGAGCAACTTTAAGACAAAACTTTGGAAGATATTGGTGAACGTGGCACAGTGCCATTCTGCGAAATGAAGAAGGAGGAAACAAGGGATACACGAAATGAAGAAAGGTAATCCAACTATAAACACAAGTTACAGCTGAATGAAAGAAAGACTGCTGGGCAAACTGCTAGACTTATATGGCTTTTCGTGCGTGGGTTGTGCTTGTATCAGTGTAGATCGCCTTTTCCTTCTTCAAGACATTAAAACAGGTTTATTTTTGTGAACTTTTCTGAATATAAAAGGTTAAATATCTGAAGGAGAAAGGCCTCTTTTGCGCTGTTAAACGCTGTGTGTCTCTGAGCATTTCTCATTGCACAAATCCACTAATGTAAACGTGTAGCGAGCGGTCCGGGCGGCGAGGACCGCGTGTGAAGGTGTTTTACTGCTACACTTGATTTAATGTGAGTTAAAGGCTGATATTATCTCGCCACCTGCTTCTAAAGAAATCTGAGATTTACTAAACGGGGTGTTTTGATTGACCGGGCCTGATTGAGACCCCGCCCGTTTCCCGAGACTGAGCGTGTGATCGCGCCCCCCGGAGGCGCGGAGGACCTCCTCCGCTCCTCTCCGGCTCAACTTGTTTGCCGAGTCCCTCCGTCTGGAAGAGCCGCCATATTGTCAGCCCCGAAGAGCCGAGAGGTAAAGTGTGCTGTTCATTTGTGATACTCATTCGCCGCTGGCCGCGAAATTTCCGTCCATAAAATACAGCTTCATTACTGGGGTCGTGAAGAAGAGCCCGCTTTTGACCGGGGTCCCGTTTAGGGGGCTCGACACGGGTAAGGGTTGCGATGTGGCTAGCTAGCTGCGCTAGGCTAGGCTAGGCTAGCGGGCTGGCAGCCGGAGGGCTGCGCGCCGAGTCTTTCCATCAGAGCCGAGCGGCTGCGGGTGGCTTTCAGGCGGCGTGCGAGCCAGTGTGTTAGCCCAGCCTAGGGGTGCAGTTCTCCTCCTACCGTCCAGCGGGCCCAGGAGCACAGCAGCCCCTGTGTGGAGTCTAGTGATATGTACTTGGAGAACTTGGCCGCTGTTTACTCGATTGGTCAGGCGGACTTCGGTGGTCGGGTCACTTGTTGGCAGCCGAGCTGAGCAGGAAGAATGGCAGTGGTCTGGCGGCGTCGCGGCTCAGACGTTACTGTCGTTATTTTGTGGCTGTAGCTGGCGAAATCTGCCCACTCTCCCGTTTGAAGAAAACCTAAACGTGGTTAAGTCATTTTGCGTCCGTGGTTCTCTGCATCGCCCCCATTTTGCCAGCTAGCCTGAGGAATAAGTAGGAGAGTAACGTTAGCTAGCTAAAGGGGACGTCCACAAATTTAAAAACAATTCTGCCTAATTTCGTGGTTTAGATATACACACAGTAATTCACATTGGTTTGATGTTAAATGGATCGTTTGTACAGAAACCTGCCGGCTCTGGTTTCTTTGCTGTGGTTGTGATAGGAACCAGGGGTCCCAACGTCTATAATGCACATACAGCCCTTTTGATGTACTGTCCAAAATCACCAGTGAACAGTGTGTGTGTGTGTGTGTGTGTGTGTGTGTGTGTGTGTTGATAATGGAAAAGTAATGGCTTGTTGAATCCCTCGACCATGAATAATACAGTTTAGACCAAAAACTTCACAAAAAAACAAACAAACCGTGGTACAATATCTCAGTCTTTAGGCAGTGTATTCGTAACTCCTCGGACGTTTAGTTCCTGTCAAAACTACTGGGAACAAATCTGACTCGGTAAGGTGAAGCAAATTATTTTGTTCACACGATAACCATTTCATTATGTAGAAAAAAAAAAAAAAAACTGGAGTTCCCCACTAAGCTCATTTACTGCTCTTAACTAACAAACTGAGCTGTTCAAAAGAGTCTGACTATCTGATCACCAGTGCTGTGAAGAACATGCTCTGGAATAACAGCAGGCAAACTAATAGAAATGAATATTCATGTTCAAACAGTGTTAGAAATGTTTGTCAGAAGCAGCAGAAAGAGCCAAAGCCATGTAAACATGAACACATCTGCATCACAATCGCACATTACAGGTCCTAAATCACTGGATAGATGTAACAGCATAGCTGCTCAAAGCCCCTATAACACTGTAAACTTGGCTATTTTCTCAGGACTGTTTTAGAGTACAGTGGATTAGAGTCTGACGATAATCAGCGTGCCGATATTATCGCCCGATGTCAGGGAGTTGCAGATAACTCTGTATCAGCGTTCATATCGACCACTAAATGGCAAGAAAATGAAGGGAAAAAAAAACAGAGAGGCGAAAGACCTTCAACTGTGAAGATCCTTCAACTGTGTTATGAGCGTTGTTGTTGCATAGTTTGCACATCCGAGGGCAATCTCCAAATTCCCTGCTGGCCTCACACGCGTTTGGAACACCTCATAATCACAATCAGCTGACCAAGTAGAGTTAAATAGAGAATAAGCGTCGTCAGCGTTCATCGAGTTGATATTAGTCACGTGAAATGCTTTATTTCAATAATAATAAAAAAGCCCTATCACTTCTCCTATCCTGAATAAACCAGGCAACATCCATGTCAGCCATGCCTACATTGCTGCAGTAACGTTAAAGCCTCTACAGTCAGGCAAAAGAACATACATGGCCTGTGTTTGACACACTTGGTTGTATATTTATGTATGAAAGTTTTGGAGTTTTCCACAGCTTATCATTTCCAAAAATTCTCTGACCCCATTGCTTACAACACCGTTCGTGGCTAAATTCGCTTCCCCACAAAGCTAATGCTGTGCTTATCTGTGGAAAGCGACTAACGTCGATGAGTAGTTAAACTACAGCGTTTTGGGGGCAGTCGTGGGCTGGAGGTTAGGGAACTGGCCCTGTGACCAGAAGGTTGCTGGTTCGATCCCCGGTGCCAGCAGTCCATGACTGAGGTGTCCTTGAGCAAGACACCAAACCCCCAACCGCTCCCCAGGCGCCTTGGATAGGGCTGCCCACCGCTCTGGGCAAGTGCTCACTGCCCCCTGGTGTGTGTGTATTCACTAGTGTGTATGTGGTGTTTCACTTCATGGATGGTTTTTTATTCGCCAGCTTCTTGTTCAGTTTTCCTCCTTCCGCCTTAAATGGTGCAGCAGTTAACGCTGTAGCTTTATACACCAGAATACTGCTGCGCCAGTTAAGGTGCAATGGGAAAATTGAAGAAAAGAAGCTGGCGAATAGGAAAGCCAACTTCAGCCTTGTGTTTAAGTGAAGCATTGGTGAATACACCTGTGACTTGCATATCTCCAGTTACAGTCTGTGCATTGGGAATTATTTAACCAAAGGGGAGACATTAATAAATGTGAGCTTAACAAGTATCTAACAAGGTTTGGTAGCCGTGCAGTTATCGAGCTTCTCTTTCAAACGTGCAGAGTCTTGTAAAGGCGCTGTTTTGTTAGAGCACAGAGCGCGTTGATATGCTGTGAGATGTTCTTCACGTCTCACAAAGGAATTTTGGTGGTGTTATGATTGAGCTAGGTCCAGACGTTCCCGCGTGTAATCCAGTTATCACTAAACTCTCTGAACGATAATACAGTGCACGTTGGTGTGTGTTTGTCACACTACAGCCTGAAATCACAGTTTGTACGTTTATTTTCACACTGCATTGTCATGTTATCTTGGTGAGGACTCTGAACTAACTACATGTAGCATGGTAGGTAAAGTCTTTATGTATTTCTAAAGAGGAAGAAAACAATATCGGCTGATATTGGAATTTAAAATTCTCATGTATGAAAATCGTTCTTCTTCTTTCGGCTGCTCCCTTTAGGGGTCGCCACAGCGGATCATCTGCCTCCATCTTGCCCGATCCACTGCCTCCTCTACTTTCACACCAACCATCTCCATGTCCACCTTCACTACATCCATAAACCTTCTCTGAGGTCTACCTCTTCTCCTTCTACCCGGCAGCTCCATCTCCAACATTCTTTGCCCAATATATCCACTATTCCTCCTCAACACATGTCCAAACCATCTCAACCTGGCCTCTCTGGCTTTATCTCCATCGTATCAAAATCGTTATTGATTTGTAAAAATTCCATAGCGATCGTCTGAGGATTAGACCTGTAATGTGTGAGGTCGCTCCTGCTCTATTAATGCTGTTACTACATTAGTGGCTCAAGGTTCATTCTATAGCTAGGCAACCAACCTAAGCATCCCTTCTCAGTGTGATGCTGTGTTGTTGTATGAGTTTATATGATCCAAACTGCTCATCCTGAACTGGTTAAGAAGCTAATTCATTCATTATTTTTGTGAAATGTGCGATACTGTGCCTTGGTCTGAGTCTGACTGTGCAAATTTATCATGTATCCCGTCCGATGACTAGTCAAGCAGGATTCTGACATGTCCTGATGTATGATGTATGAGTAAGACAGGAAAAGCTGTTGAAATTCACTAGATGTTGGTGCGATGGTACATGTAAGCTGAACAGCCTCTACTTGTTTCGCTAATAAGCTGCAGCTTTTGAAGGCTGCTTTGATGCAAGCTTCACGGTCTTTGGTGAGAATGTATGCAAGAACAAGTAGGTGTGAATCAAACCAAGTGTCAGTCGTTTTTTGAAAAGATACATCCATAGTCCATATTTGGCCTTAGTAGCCTTTTTATCTTCTGACTTCAGTTTTAATACACCTTTGTAATGCATTGCTTGTCTAAGTAATAATAACTGGGATCTGTGGAAAGAGCTTGCATGAATATTCAAATTAGGCTGAAGAATTGCGCTTCAAGTCGTCGTTTAAAGGAGATTTTCTTGGCTGGTTTGTGACCAAGTGTTTAACCATTGTTGCCACTTTTTGGCTTCTCTGTATGCTTGCATTCTGTTTCAGAGCAAGCTTTTTCCATGCACCTGAAGTTAGTCTGTTGTGCAACCTGCATAG
Organism: Pygocentrus nattereri; assembly: GCF_015220715.1. Taxonomy (NCBI): domain Eukaryota; kingdom Metazoa; phylum Chordata; class Actinopteri; order Characiformes; family Serrasalmidae; genus Pygocentrus; species Pygocentrus nattereri. The sequence goes on from NC_051237.1 coordinate 17,885,905, forward strand.
AAACAGTTATTCTAACTGTAGTCCTTGTCCTGTGGCCTCAGCTTCTCTTTAGTGACCTGAAGGTTTGAGACATATGTGATAGCAGGTGTTGCAGTTGCTTGATGAAGCTCCAAAATCTCATCACTGAGCAGCTCTGTCATCAAATATTAATGTTCTTGTTTTTACCACTCTGTCAAGGCGCAGATCATCGCCATATCAGTTTTCTAGTTAAGCTTACCCAGCAAAGTTGCCTACTGAAGACGGTGAAGTCTTTGTTTGTCTTGTGCAATGACACAGGTCAGGTTTTTGCCAGTTGCAATAATTGGCTGGGAAAGGGATATGTGGTCTTGAGATTTGACTTCAGTTAAGCATTAACATATATTTGTTTTAAAATCATGAGGTGCAACTGCGAAGTATGATCATTTCCATGTGTTTTACTTCTCTGCCTGTTCCTTTACTTCGCATATACGACAGTAGTTCTTTCAGATCCAGGCAGACAAAGCTTTGTTTCTCTTCAGCTGGCGCGCATCTTGCGACTTGCACTTTTTGTGCATAGCATTTGATATCAAGTTTAGTTGTGGTACTTGAACAACACTCTTCATCCTCCAAGGCAGATGGAAGTTGAGGTTCAAGAATTTCTGGAATGACACCAATTAAGTAGCAAAACACAGCTGTCTATTGTATCTGGAATTACAGTCCTGAAGGATGCTGTTTAACCTCATTATCTGTTTTGTGTTGGACTGGTTGACATTCCTGTTCGTAATAACTTCTTAATACTTCTTATAATCGTTGGTATGTAGATTCATGGCATGACGAATTCCCACTAAACCCAAGTCTTTGTTTTCTTTTTGTTGTTCAGATTAAAGAGAACTTTAATTAGTGAATGGATGTGCTTTCAGTACATTCCCTGTAATTTCCCTCTTTCTGAAATATTGCATAGACCTCATCTCCACTAATTTTAACTATAGCTGTGATTTCCAGATTGAAGTGTATTGATTGATGTTCCAGTGATCGAGGCCTACTTGATTCATGTTTGAAAATGTTTCCCTATTTTCAAACAAATGTTCTGGTCTAGAGTTAGGAGTGACACTTGACTAGCTGTAGTGTCCTGATCTCTTAAGATCGTCTTTACCTACATTACAAGGAACTACACTAAAGAGGTTGAGGCCATTATTGTGCTGTCTGTGCCAAAAGGGGCCCACAAATTCCCCAAGCCCAGACCAGTAATCTGATAGATAGGGGGCCTCCGCACTCAGGGTAGCATGAATGTGTTGCGTAGTTTTTTGTTGTACTTCAAGGAGGTGAAACAACAAATTATTAATCTTGGAACATTTTATATTTTCATTCTTAGTGTCAGCCTTACGCAAATTCTTGAAAACTCTGGTAGTAAAACTCAATAACGGTGACATGGCGTAGCCAGTCCCGGTCCCAGTCGTCTTTACTTGTTTAAGTGTTTGCAACCATAAAAATATGAGCATGAAATGGCCAAATTGGTTAATATTACTTGCTAGCTGTGTTTACTTGGTGGCTAACACTGGCTGTGCTGTGTCATAACTGCACTCACACAAATATCAGCCGTTACACAGAATGACGGTAAAGAATTAAGAACGGTTTAATCTTTATAAGAGTGAGAATATAAGCACAAACCCTCACCTGACTTCAAAGTTTCATGGCATCATCGGTTGTTTGATGTATTTGTGTACAGCAGTGTTTTCATTACTAATTAGGTTTCAAGTCAACACCTATTGAAAAAAGCATGTGTAGCACAAAATCTTAACTAGTTTTATGTTTAATAACGGCCACAAATTATGTAGTTCACAAAATGAAATGCATGTTGTCTTGTTAGTGCATTAAAAACATAAGATAAATATAATGAGTGTTTCGGTTGTAGTGGCTTTTCTTTGTGTGAGTGAGGAGCAAGTGGGGAGCAGGATTTTTCTCTATATATATATAGATAGATAGATAGATGGGATATTTCCATGGCGTACAGTATGCTTTGCAATATTTTGACACACAATGCACTGAGTACTTCATTTAAAACTGCCATTAAAAATTCTGCATTGATTTTTATTCAGTGTTTCACACACAGAGCTTTTTAATTTAAACAGATGTAATGAGATGCCCTTTGTGATGAAACGTGCAGTTGAACAGTCTTGTTTTAGTAGCCACAGTACCCATGATATGCTCAGAAAAGCATATTGCTTATCTTAGCAAAATACATTGCAATGAATTATTGTCTTATTGCTCACCTCTAGGTCTGACAGTAGTAGTTAAAAGCAGCACTAAAAGAACGGGAGTTCACCTCATGTCACCGTGAATAAGTCTTCCTCGCTTCAGTTGCACTTAGATTAAAAGAGTTTCAGTGTCTTAATCCAATTTAATAGACATTCAGGAGGCCACGGCTTGGTGGGCTTTAAACAACATGCATACTAGTCAAGCGGTGTGAAGCTCTCCCAGCACACGCATGTGTTGGGAAATCCACATGCATACTAGGTCATGGGGTTCATACACACAGATGCTGAACCCGAATCACTGCAATACGCAACCTGTTCATCTTTGTTCTTAATCTGTCTCTCTCCTTCTCGCAGGCCTGACAGAAGCACCTGTGCACCCTGACCATGTCCGGCCCGGTCACCAGCCGATCCCGAGTTTACCCAGACGTCAACACACAGAGACCACGGGAGTACTGGGACTACGAGTCACATGTTGTGGAGTGGGGGTGAGCTCTTTTTGGTGAAAAGGTTGGAGTGCGGTGGATTAGAAGAATTGCTGGAGAATGACCTGATCCTCCGTTCTGTTTCTTGTGCATTTTCATCCACAGGCACAAGATTACTGTTAGCGACCAGATGGACGAAATTTACTGCGCTAGTTTTAATCATCATAAGACTTAAGAGCAAAAGTTGTGAAGTCCTTGTAGGGCTGAACCAATTTGGGGAAATATCCAATTTTCTGACCAATATTGCACCTGTGCATTATAGACTGTCATAGAACTATGATGATGCATACTTAGCGCTGTTTTTATTACCTTCTTTTTAAAACGTATTATTTGACCGTAGGGAATTGGGTTGTAATGCTGCTGTCTGTTCTGAACAAGATCTGGAATAAGACCTGTTTTGTGATTTTTCTTCAGGAATCAGGATGACTACCAGCTGGTGCGAAAGTTGGGTCGTGGCAAATACAGTGAAGTGTTTGAAGCCATCAACATCACAAACAATGAGAAAGTAGTTGTTAAAATACTCAAGGTGAGCATATTAGACTGCTTTTCTGTGTGGTTTGGGTACCTGTGTTTAGATCTAACACGATTTTATTCAAAGCTGAATAACTAAAAAATGACTTGAATAAATTATTAGTTGGCTTTATTTTCATTCATAAATGAATGAATGGATGGATGGATGAGTTGACCTTGTTGCTGGATGCATGTTTGCCTGTCTGGCTGGATGGATCAGAGCAATGCCATAGGAAGTCTTGGAAAAGCCGTAGGAAGTCTTAAAGAAGTTGGTGTTTAATTTCTGTTTATTGGAACACAATCTACCAGAAGAGTAGAGTAGACCTCTTGCATTACATGCCAAATGTCATTTTCCGAGTCACTGACAAGCACCTTTGCCAGATAAGCTTGTTTGTATTATGGACTGTAACATTAAAAAAGTATTGTAACTAAATCCTTTTGGCTGGAGTCCCAATTAAGAGGGGAGACTAATGAATTCGTCTTTCTCCTCTCAGCTGAACATGGCTCCAGATTCACTTGATAACATTCTGTGAGCTGAGAAGCTTCTTTCATGCTATGTGATAAATAGTTGTGAAGATTAGCCGCATTTTCTCTTAATGTAGCCAGGATTTATTTTGAGCTTCCCCTTTCTGGAGACAGGATGGGGCGAGCACAACACAGACTGTACTGAGACTCAATCAGATAAAGTGGCCCGTGTCAGTTTGTTTCCGAACTCACTGAAACTGGACATATTTTTGAACTTTAGAATCTTTTTTTCCCTCTTTCTCCCTACAGCCAGTGAAAAAGAAGAAAATCAAGCGAGAAATAAAAATCTTAGAGAATCTGCGAGGCGGTCCAAACATCATAACACTTTTAGACATCGTCAAGGATCCAGTGGTAAGTACTAAAACTCTCATGAAGTACATGATGTATAAGATGCAGACTTTCCATTAGAAATGTGTATAATAATGTCATGTTTGACTTTTGTAGATGTATAGTGGTGTCAATTGCGGGCGGGCGGGGGGGGGGTATTATATATTTTGAAGAAGATTTTTGGTGTTTTTTTGTATTACAATAAACCAGTGTTACTTTTGAGAATAACTGCCTGGCTTCTTCTTCTCTCAAGTCTCGAACACCTGCGCTGGTTTTTGAACATGTTAACAACACAGACTTCAAGGTGAGGTCCTGCATTATTTTATATATATATATATATATATATATATATATATATATATAAAACATAAGACCATAAATAGCACGTCTTCAAAGCAATTTGACCCCATCTTTTCCTTTCTTTTTGTCACAGCAATTATATCAAACGCTATCAGATTACGACATCCGGTTCTACATGTATGAGATCTTAAAGGTAAGATATTAAAATTACTGTATCATCACTGTCCATAAAAAGCCAAGTATCTCTGAAATAGCAATTTCTCAGGAGAAGATGAAGATGTTTTTAACTTGTATTACACACTAATGTAAACAGATCCTATTCCAAGTGATTTTGGAGCCTTTCTGTGTGTCCATTCATCATGAATGAGGGCTGCAGTGTTCAAATTATGAAGAAAAGGAAAAATAATATGGAAAGAGAGGTTTTCATTGAATAGTGATATTATGCTAATTGATTGTTAAAGCGTTTACAATATACTAAAATATTGATCTTGACTGATTGTATTTACACTGAGATCAAGGACTACAGTGGCTTTCAGAAAAACCTGTATGGCTCCTCTGTGTGATTGTCCGTGAAAGGGATCTCTACAGGTGCAGGTTTCTGTTCTTTGCTGTACTGACAGAAGCACAGCTTGTGTTGTCTTGTCTCCAGCGCTCCATTCCAACACATTCTGTATCGTCTGAAATGGCTCAAAGTTAATTTTGTGGTTGAAAGCAGCGAAAACTGTCTGGCTGTCACCTTGAGTCCTCCACATTTGGGAACGGTATCATGGGTTATCAATTATCACTTATTTCTTTATTGTCAGTTGTATCTAAATATTTCCACAGCTTAACACTGATGTAGGAAAACGTTGGCATGGTGTTTATGAATATTGTGTTTTTCTCCTATTGCCCAGGCACTTGGTTTTACTTGGACAGAAGTTCTGCAGGAAAAGTTTAGTTCCCAGCTAAAATATAAAGGTTTTTTCCTGTTATTTCACAAGACTGCCTTTGTCAGTAGGAAGCATTTTCACAATACGTCAGCAAAAGGATGCACAGTGAAATAGTGAGTTTGGTCTGAATGTCCCCTTAAGCATTTTTTTTATTCACTGAATGTTTTGCATTGATAACTGGACCAGGCTGTTCCTCCCAAAACATTTGTTGAATATTTTTCTTCTGGACCTTCAAATATGCTTTTTCATGGGAGGGAAACCAGTTTTGCATTTTTACTTAGAACAAGATGTTGGAAGAGCTGGAACTAGCTATTTGCAAGTGGTTCATTTGTGCGCAGAATAGGGCTGCAGTAGTGTTGCTGTATATTGCGGTTCATATTGAAATATGTTTTTAAAACAGGGATGCATCAGTACTGTAACATTATTGGCCTGCGTTGTTTTGTCCGGATGTTATTTTGTAGACTCGACGGGCCTGTAGAGGCTAGTGGCAAGGCAGGATTAAGCTGCATGGTGGCAAGCATGGCCCATATGGAGGCGACATGTGTTTAAGCCTGGAGGATTTATGCGAGCGGACAGCAGGGAGCACAGTTCACTCGCTCTCTCCGTCACTCTGACTCCCTCAGACACAGCTGCTTAAAACAACCCAGCCACCCCATATCATTTACTCTACACACAGCCATATGTGGACAAAGGAATGAATTGTTAGCTGGGGAGGTACAGGTTTCGCCTGCTCGGTTTCCAAGTTCTGCTTATTTATCTTTGTTTTTTCACTTTGTCTTATTTCTGGTGGATGAGCAGGTTACTAATAGTTGGTGCCTGTTGTTCATGAATTACTTTAGAGTATAACTTCTACTCATAACTTCTGCTGATTGTTTTTGTAATATTTGCCTTCCCCATGTTAAGGTCACTTATGAATGGTTTCCTTGATTTATTTCTTTATTCATTCTTTCATTCAGCTGTGTTCAGTTAGACTGAATACATGATCTCACTGGCCTGTTTGGACGCCTGCCTCCTGTCAGTTTCAGGAAGGCTAAGCTGCATCAGTGAAAGCGGCATCTCGCTCACGCAATGAGACTCTCTGCTGGGCCCTGTTTATGACACAGTTCGCCCTCTGCCTGGTGCTTCTTGTCCTTTCAGTCTGTCTTTTTCTTTCTTGTTTTTTTGTCTTTCTGGCCGTCATTCAACCTCTTTTTTGCACTCCAGCGTCCTCAGTAAATGAATATTTTTGTCAAGTTAAAGCTAGCTCTTATTTGTGCAATGCTCTTTTACACACTTATTTTCTCTGTTATTTCAGTTGATCTTGGTTTCGAATTCAATAATCACTTTATCCAATTTATAAACGGTTAATTGAAAATAAATTTCCCCTTTTCTCTTCTTAGGCCTTGGACTACTGCCACAGTATGGGAATCATGCACAGAGACGTCAAGCCACACAACGTCATGATTGACCATGAGCATAGAAAGGTATTGGCTTTCCCACTGTTAATCCTCACCGCTTGACTGCGCAGTTAACGTCATACTCTGGGCTCCTCCGTCATAACCAAAGCATGGCTGTCTTGCTCTTTGCACCCACAGTCTTTGAAATAGAGGTGCGAGGCAGCTCAGTGGTACTCAAACTCCCCGTGCATTTTTATGTGGCATTTGTTTTCATTGTTAAATGCTGATGTTGCAACAAACAGAATGTGATTTTTAAATTATAATTTTTTTAATCCTGTGGATTGTTTCAAGTATACCCAAGTACCACAGAAGAACCTCTAATGTACAATCATATGTTCAGAGAGAAGCCTTTCTTCAGTTTTCTTCATTTTACAATGAGAAAAGTGTCAGTACAATTGAGTCTAAAACACTTTTTGCTTTAACAAAACACAGAACCTCTGAAAGTGAAAAGATGGACTTGCATGTATGAATGTGGAATGATGTGAGCATCAAAATAAGTACAATTTAAACGATTTGTAGGATGTTCTTGAGCACATAATGCAGTGTGTAAAATCAGATCTGTTGCTCTTGTTCAAGTATGAAGCAAGAGAAGCAAGTTCATAGTGACCACACGCTGGTTAAATAGTGGTTAATGTAAGATACTCTTATCGTTTATTGTTTACATTGTTAAGCAGGAGACATCCTTATGTATTTCACCTCCTGTTCTGGAATGGAAAAAGAAAAGTCATTAGATTTTTTAAATTTGGTTTTAACAGCTGAACTTAACATAAGGATCATTATTAGGATCATTATTGTCTCTAATAGCCTCTCGTTCTGTGCTGTTTGACTTCTCAGCTTCGTTTGATAGACTGGGGCTTGGCAGAGTTCTACCACCCAAGCCAGGAGTACAATGTCAGGGTGGCCTCCCGGTACTTCAAAGGACCTGAGCTGCTGGTGGACTACCAGGTTAGTGAATGTGTTCAGTTATGTGTACAAGTTCGTTATCAAACATTGACATCTGAAAGTATACTGATGTGCTTATTTTATATTTTATTCAGTTTATGATGTTTATGGCATTCCTTTCCATATGTGCAGAAGGACGTTTTTTTTGTCAGTGTGGGACAGAGAGCTGCAGTAGACTTAATAAGATGGTGGGCGAGAGACACTGAGATGTCACAGCTGCAATATATGATCAACGGCTATCAATAGCAAGGCATTTGTACAGTATACAGCCATACCAACTGTTCCTCTATTAGATGGCCCATAGCAGTAAGGATCTGCAGACAGTTACATTACATTTCAGTGTGGTTGGTGTATGCCCTGCAGCTGAGCTTGAAGTGAAAAGTTTCTGGAGCAGAAAATGGTTAAGAATAGGAGATTTGCAGCTCTCCTTCTCACTGCTACAGGAGGTTTGTGGAGTATGTGTAGAATGGTCTACGGGTATTTATCTAAACAATTGTAAAATTGTTAAATTGTACAATTGTAAAATTGGTATTGTAAAGATATATATATATATATATATATATATATATATATATATATATATATATATATATATATATATATATATATATATATATATATATATATATATATATAATAATTTTCCTAATAACTGGGCAAAACCCTTCAAGAGAATAGCGTGTTCAATCAGAATCCTTTATTGATCGCAGAGGGGAAATTGCAGGTGCAAGTAGCAAGTGCACCAGTTCTAGTGATTTACCACCCTGGAGAGTGAGCAATCACTTAATGAAGGCCTTCAGTAGCATCTGAATAGTAGGGTGCTTACACATTAGACAAAGCAGGAATAGAGTGGTAGATGCAAATGCTTGCAGGCCTTATTCATTTATGAGGGAAATACACGGCTGAACCAGGGACCGAGTTTATATGTGTCGAATTCATGTGAGCAAATCAGAGTACTGACTGCAATTATTTGAACTGCTTGTAGCAATTATTTTCTCATTGTTTTGGTATGTTGGCCATATTATCAGCTGGGATCTTCTCCTAACATGGTCTCTGTTCCTTTTCTTTCGTGCAGATGTATGATTACAGTTTAGACATGTGGAGTTTAGGCTGTATGCTGGCCAGCATGATCTTTAGAAAAGAGCCCTTCTTCCATGGACATGACAACTACGATCAGGTTAGTGGAACGTTGTGAACCTTTATGCATTTTTAATAACAGCTCAACTGGCTGCAGCAGTTGATTTTTTTTTGGTAATCAAATCTCTGATAATAAATTCTGTTGTACAAACTGACTTTTTCATTAGGGGTCCAAGCAAAACACCTAAATTATTGAGCAGGTACTTCCCCAGCTACTTTGGGAAATGTGACCCTGCTTGACCTCATGGTAGTGCTGTACTATAATGTAACCATAAGGTAGTAAGCACTAGTAGTGTTTGTTTCTGTGGGCAAAATATTGCATATCATGGATTATTCATTTTGAAACTAATACATTATTGATTATGTAACAAATTCAGAAATTTGGGTGTCATGAAACTCCAGCAAACCTCTTTTTTTTTTTTTTTCTTTTAATATAATAATAATGTGAAATAGCACATAGAGCAGAGGCAGATGACGGATGCACTATTTTTTATTATTTTTAAAACTTAGATCAAATACTGCTGCTGAAGCTTTAACATACCAACATGGGCTGCACATATGAGGTCTCACCATCTTACTTGTAGTTGGGGTAAAATAACATTGAGACATTCTGTAGTAAATGATATATTAATGCTGAAAATTCTCACTGATATTTTTACTGCTTAGAAGCTTGAAACGTGTTGACTAAACATTGCATCTCTTTTTGCCTATATCAGTAGTGCCAGGCTGTGCTCCAGCACTGCAATGTTTAACATGCTGCCAGACATCATCATTCTTCATTAAGTGCTTGATAATTAGTTTATGAGTGGACTCGGGTGTTTTGAGAGCAGGGAGAACTCTTGAGGTTGCTAATACAATATTTACAATAATGTTACTATTTCTATAAATTTAACATGAGCACCACTCAGATTTTATTAGCAAATTAAGCAGTTGCGCTGTAAGCCTTTTTTCCTACTTGTTGTTAGTCCTTTGTGATACAGTGCCAATGTGTGATTGCCCCCTGGTGCTTCAAATAAGTACTGTTTTTGCAGCTTGTACGGATTGCGAAAGTACTGGGCACAGAGGACTTGTACGACTACATTGACAAGTACAACATAGAGCTTGATCCACGGTTCAATGACATCTTGGGCAGGTTTGTCTTGTTGTTTTAAAGTAAAATGTCATTTTTTGTTATTTTATGGACAGTTATGGGAGTTTTTGTCCTCATCTCCTATCGCCCCATGTACATACACAATGACCGTTTAGATATTTTGTGTGCATGCTCATTTACACTAGTACAATGAAGCATTCTTTTAAGATCTTTCCTTTAAGTAGATCTGGTCAGCATATGGAACAGGTGAATAAATGTTTTGATAGGTCTAGGTGTTGTACCATTAACTAAGCATCAAGTCTTTGAATATGGACCAAATTAAAGGTTGGAAGGGCACACTATGAAGTACCAGTGAAAACTGAATTTACAACAAATTCAATGGCATCCCTGCATCAGATGCTGTCATCATTATGCTGTGTCCTCTCATTGGCTAGAGTGCTTTTCTGAGCTGATGTACAGTGACCTACTGTTTGCACTGTGATAGACTGCACTGTTTCTAGTGTGATGGCTTTCAGCTAACGCAAGAAAGAGCACCAGTTTAGGATCTTTTCTGATGGTGCCACTTTTTTAGTTACATTTTTAACATTTCTGATTGTTTTCATGATGTTTTTCCCCCCTCTCTTCCTGTATCCTTACACCTCACCCCCTTGTCTACTTGTCCAGACATTCCAGGAAGAGGTGGGAAAGATTTGTACATAGTGAGAACCAGCACTTGGTCAGTACTGAAGCTTTGGACTTCCTGGATAAACTCCTACGCTATGACCACCAAGCCCGCCTCACAGCCCGGGAGGCCATGGAGCACCCATACTTCTGTGAGTTAAGCTTCATTTGATGTCCTAATAATGAAATTTGAGCCAGAAATTTAAGAGTCTTGGTTTTTTTTTTCCTCAATTTGACTGTCAGGTTCACTTCAGCTATATCTAACTAGGTATGTACAGCCCCATTTCCAAAAAAGTTGGAATGCTGTGCAAAATGTAAATAAAAACTGAACGCAATGCAAATCATAAAACCCTTATATTTAATTGAAATCCGCCATACTATTATAATATGTACAGAATAGAGTTTGACATTGTCTTGCTGAAATAAGCAGGGTCTTCCCCAAAAAAGACATCTGTGTGGTGAGACATGTTGCTCCAAAACCTGTTTCTATCATTCAGTGTTATTGTTGCCTTCACAGCAGGTTCCCCATGCCATGTGCGCTAAGGCAGACCCATACCACCACAGATGCTGACTTTTGAACTGTGCCCTCAGACGCCGAATGTTCCCTCTCTTCTCTAGCCCAGAGGATTCAGCGTCCATGATTTCCAAAAATTATTTCAGATTTTGATTCATCAGACTTGAGAGAACTTTTCCGCTTCGCTTCAGTCCATCATAAATGAACTCTGGCCCATCTAAGGCATCAGATTTTCTGGGTCTTCTTTATATATTGTATCTTGTTTGAATGGTAGAGTTTTAATTCTAGACGCAGTGATGAACTGTGTTCACAGATAATGGTTTTCATGCTACTGAGCCCATGCAGTGATTTCCACTACAGAGTTGTCTGTTTTTAATGCTGTGCCAGCGAAGAGCCCCATCTTCCGAATACTGAGATTTCTCTGGATTCGCTGAATCTTTTAATTATATTTATCTTTGCTGCTGTTTTACGTAGAGAAATGCTATTCATGAATTTGTCTGCATAGTTTTTCAACGAGTAGTGAACCCCTCCCCATCTTTACTTGTAAGTCTCAGCCTCTCTGCGTTGCTCGTTTTATACCCAATCATGACATGTTGAGATGTTCCAGTATGTTGTTCTTTTTTTTTTTTTTTCTTTTCTTTTTTTTTTGTTTTTTTGTAAAGTGTTATGCATTGCACAACTTTTGCCAGTCTTTTGATGCCCCGTCAAAACTTTTAAACATGTTGCTTGCATCCATTTTTCAAACAAAGACAATAAAAACCAGTACATTGATCAGATTCAGTGTTCAAGATTTGATTTGTTGCCTTTGTACAATTTTCAGTTAAATATTGGGGTTTAATTTTGGTTTTATTTACGTTTTGCACAGCATCCCAACTAATGGTGTTGTACTACTCTAGACTGTATATAGCTACTCATCTGTCTATAAATCTATATCTATATAATGTTGTGTCAGCTTTACTCCAGTTTTGACACCATCATAAAATTTTCAAATTTCAAAAAATTTCAAAGTTGTTATGCGTTTAGCTTTTTAGGACGTGATACTTAATGGATATTTTATTATAACTAACACTAACAAACTAACATTGTAGTATAACTGTTTACTTGTTTGTCATTTCTTAGATCCTGTAGTTAAAGATCAAGCCAGGATGGGCTCTACATCAGGGCTTTCCACTGGCTCTACTCCTGTCAGCACCTCCAGCATGATGACTGGTAAACCTCTGTTTTCAATTAAATCCATTTTTAATTACAAGAAGCATGAGGTTGTGAACGTTTGAAGATCAGTGGTGTAATTTACTGATATGAATTTCTCTTGAATTTTAAGTGACACAAATACAGTTTAAATGCTGCGGAACCCATTTCACCACCTGTTCCCGCCTGTTTTCTTCACCTCTGTTTCAGGGAGCAGTATTAAATTGCCTTTTAAAGTGAAAATTAGATTTAAAAAAACCTCAAATAATAATATAATAATGATGTGTAGTAATAATAGAAATAATAAATAATAATAATAATGTATTTTCTTATGGTTCCTACTATGTCTAAATAACGATGTATATTCTCAATTTTTGCTGTATGTCAGAACTGACTTGCTGTTGGGAATCTCTGTACATCTCATGATCTGATTTTGATTCAAAGAACCAAATTGCAGTTATAAAATGATTTGTTTTTTGATTTCTGTAGGCTACATTGATTTAATTTTTTTTTTCCCCTGTACATCTCAGCTTAAACCTTGTTTGAGCTGGATTCCGTAATTTGGGGAGTTGTTGTAATTTGAGTGATTACTGACGAGATCCCTAATCCAATCCAGTAGAAATCTGCCATGTTCCTAAATTTTAGAAGTCTGCCAAGAGATAATTCAGAGTTAGCTTCAGAAATATCTTCTATAATTCTCAAAGCTTTTACTTTTTGGTAGAAATAGTCCTGTTTGAATCAGTCATAGTAATGTAATAAAACCAGGAAATAGATTTTTTTTTTTTTGAAGACTAACTGTTAAAAAGGAGTTTGACATGACATATTTTTCTTAATCCTGAAGTTTATGACGAGACTACTGAAATCCGTAATGTTTTTTGGTGATGGCAGAATTAGAGGAAGGAAAATGAAAGATGTACCAAAGCAGAGCAAAACGTTTTCTGTCTTGTTGGGCAGCATTCGGTAAAGTCTGCAGATTTTTGGCCATGACTTAAATACTGGGGATGGCGACTTGATCACACACAACATAACGATTTAGCACGTTCTAGCAGTAACCGCCAGTTGTGTTACGTTAGCTACCCTCCCAGAGAGAGCGAGGCCATTTGTGCTCTCTTGGCCTTCTGGCCACAGATGTCTAACATCACCATAAACACACTCACATCCGCACAAACACACTCGTTCTCCCGTAATTAGGAGACGCAAATAAACAGACATGGAGTGGCTTGCTGCTGTGGTCATTTTTGTAGTTTTAAAGTTTTGTAGTTTTAAAGTTTTCGATACACATGCACTCAGTTGTACTTGTGCCATAAATTGTTAGTTTAAAAGCTTCAAGTGTTTTTTTTTTTTTTTTTTTTTTTTTTCCCCTAAACTTGCTGTATTTTCTTTTTTCATTTTCTTGTTTCATCTAATGTTTGATACACACTGACTATTCTGAAACTAGAATGGGAGGCACAAAAATATCAGAGATGATAATATATGTGATGACACATTACTCTAGTTTCTCTTCCATCTGTCGACTTGGACTGCCCCAAAACCTGCAGACTAGAGCCACCCGGCCCTGACTTTGCCAGGCTGAGAATTGGGGCAAAAGTCATGTTGTAACCCTGGCTTAAGCTGATTAAATTCAGTTTACGAGCCCAGTGCTAGTCTACATGCCAGGTAGCCAGACATCATATTGTTATTGTTTAGAAGTGTAGCGGCTGTTGCAAAACACAAGCCACATTTACATGTAGCCTAATACTCCGTTAATGACTAATAGCTCAGTTGGAATAGGATACGTCCATGTATCCACCTCAATCGAAATAGGCTAGGTTCCATTCGGAGTACGATTTGTATCCGATTGAATGAAGTGGGTAATCCTGTAGATAATCTGTGAAATAGACGAATAATAGCCATGTAAATGCCTGTATCTGATTACGTTCCCAATTGAAAGTTTAATTGCGTTCTGCGCATGTGCGTTTGTGCCATAGTTTATATTGTTCCACATGGTGGGAGCAGAAACTGGTCTGCAGAGGAGACGAAGTTTATGATTTAAAGACGGCGGTGGGCCTGGAATCCAGCCTATGTCTCAAAACATGACGTCTTCCACTCGTACCTTCTTTAATAAGCACATGTTAAGTATGTTTTCCGGAGTCTTGACATTTTTAAAGCAGTTAACGACACGCGCACTGTTTACAGCTGCTCGTCTCACTCTGACTGGATTCGTGTGATGCTCGTTGTCATGGTGATGTCTACACTTAGTGGTACTCTACACGTGTGTAAATTTGGATTGGATTATTTGTAGTGTGCATGTAAACGGAGGTTTTCTATCAGATTGATGAGTAGAGTGAGCAGACAAAACACCTCAGTCATAGTCTATAATCAGAATGTATGTACACACAGCCACTGACGTAATGATGTTGAGATCCGGTCTCTTTGGTTTCATTTGGGTAAACTACAGATTCTTTGTCCTATAGGAATCAGCCAGTCAGATCATGCGCACATTGCATTACGGAGCCTTCTCTGGTAGAAGCAAATCTTGTGTAAAATCTGATGATTTGTCACTACTCAATGTTTCAAGAAACAATCTCAGTGCGTCTAAGAATGAAAACAATTTCCTAAATTTCTAGAAAGTAAGTAATGAGTCAAGATTTTGAGAAAATAAATTGTTTTATGTAGTGTGGCATCATTTTCACTTAATATTTTTTACTCACAAAGTCTGGATTTTTTCCCCCCTCATACCTGGAAGACACGGGCACCCGAGCAATTCCCAATTATAGCACAGTTAGAAGAAATACACCTGGCTAATGTTTCAAATATTAGTCCTGTCTGTTAAACCTATTCAGCTGAAGTTGGCCTGTCGTGAATATGCCAGATTGGATCTTTTCAGATGTCTGACAGTTTGTTCTCTTCTAGGAGGCATCACATCCATGTCGTCATCGCAGCCTATGGCCAACATGGCTGCTTCTCCGGTCATCTCCTCCCAGAGTGCTCTGGCGACGCAGGTCCCAGCCGCTGCAGGCGCACAGCCCTGATTTTGATGCGCTCACTCGTCTGTCTCCTGGCCTCGTTTTTACGTTGAGTGTAAAGAACTGAGGAGAGACAAATTAGGTTCCTTTTGTTTTCTTCTTTTTTTTTTGTTTTTCTTTTGTTTTCATTGAATAATTATATATTGATATTTGGGCACATACCAGATGGACGTTAGCGTTGCCTCTGTGTCCAGCTAAAAAATGTTGCGTTCTTTTATGATGGTGTCTAGAGAAGCAACTACACTGTAGAAATTAACAAAAATGGATAATAAAATTTATTTTATATGTCCCTAAAATTCTCTTGTGTTGTGTTATTTTATAGAAAGAGTTTTGCTTTAAAACCATCTAGTGAATTCGGCATTACTCTAGACTTGTGATCATACTTCTTTACTGAAGTTTTTTTTCCCAAGATTTGCACCTCACTCAAGTATTGTAGTTGAATCTCTCTAATTCCGTTACATTTTCCAAGAGTAAAAATATACTTTTCACTCCTTACATTTAAATGTATACCCTTCACAGTACACAATACTACTCAATATTTTGTAGGACGTTTTGTGGGAAGTTAATGAATGTTGACCAGGTCGAGTTTAATTCAGAGGACTTGTTTTTCATGGATGTTTTTCCAATAATTAAATCTAAAACAATGTTTTTTTTTTTTTCATTGGCCCTAGTTACACATAGACTTGTTTGAGGTAAGCTGCCTACAAATGAGCAGTGTCAGCATTATCAGTTATTTTTACCCATTTCATTTGTAGTGTTGGAGGCTTGTTTGATTCCTGATGCACACAGTGGGGCAGCTTATTGTCACAGGGCTCACAGGGTTTTTTTTTTTTCTTGGAGGAAAGTTAAATGGGTTTATTGAATGTTTTGAAACGAGAAGTTGTTTATAAAGCTGCCACTATCACATTGGGCAGCAACGCAGCGGGTCTGTAATCACGTTTAAGTTGTCACTTAAGAGCGTTTGAGTGTGGGTAGCAGTGAGAGAGGTGTGTGCATGTCTGCAGCAGAGTGATACCGAAATGACTAAGGAACGCTGACTTGCTGTCCCTCCCTGGCTGTTTGTGATCAACCCATTTCATCCTAGTTTAGGCTAACCTGTCATCCATCAATGTTTTCTTTTTATGGTTCATTTGATTGTAGTAATCAGGATCTTGGCGGAGTTGGAAGGCAGATTTGGGCTTGCGTGCAGCTGCTCGACCATCGAAGTCCAACCCATGGAGCTCCCGATGACCAGTTCTGGTGCTGATGCTGTTTCCAAAGGCAGTTTGGAGCTCCGTGGTGATCTTTACTTTAAGCAGTTCTGTTCCGTGAGCTTGTCTGGCCTCCTGCTCTTAGTTGCTCCGAGATGTTTTGTCTTCTCAACAACTTACAGAAGCAGTTCAGTCTTCTCTCTTGTGCTGCTGTTCCACTAGCATGTCTAGCTGCCGCACCTTTTTCAGCTACCGTCTTCAGAAATCTCTGGTTAGATGGATCTGATGCTATTAGGTGTAAAGGGGAGGGGTGGAAATGTTTGCAGGTTGAAACTGCAGGTTGGTGCTGAATTTGGCAGGGAAGATCTCCAGGAGGATGGTTGTTGATCTCTGCCTTGGACCATTGAGCTGATTGCCTTAAGTTCAGAAGTCCTAATTATGAGCAGGTGATGAGAGGGAACCTTATGATCAGCTCATTTTCGTCATGAGATGCATCTTGTCCATAATGTGGAGCACGCTGATCATGGGACAGGGAACCACTCCTGTAATAACTTCTTCCTGCTGTGCAGTTAAACTTTCTTGCCAAAATCTGGGCTCGTCCGGGATTTGAACCCGGGACCTCTCGCACCCAAAGCGAGAATCATACCCCTAGACCAACGAGCCTATAGACAGAGAGAACGGCAAATAGAGATAAATTTAGCTTCCACGTGTCACATAGACCTGTCTATGACACAGATTCTTGCAATTTAGGCGCCATCTATCGGTGACTGGTGGACACTACTCCCCAGCAGTCGCTCCATGCGGTCCCCGTTTTCTCTTCAGCTCAAGTATCACGCTTAGTGAGCTGGGCTTCATCATGAAAATTACATACAATGTAAACGTAAAAAGTGGAGACAGCAGCGACTTGCAGACCTGGGGTAGCAGCTCAGCTCAGCTCAGCCTCTGTGGCTCAGTGACTGGCTGCCCTGATCTCTACATGTCAGCCTCTGATATAAGATACCCATGTTTGTCTGTATTGCTGGGAAAACCACAACATAGACCAGCATGTGTGGTCACTGTGCTTTTGTGACTGTCGTTGTGAAGCAGATGTGACGAGACAAACCTTTACCAAGGCTCCCCTGTGGCCTGAGCCTCGCCCCTCGATGAGCGGAACTCTGAGCCACGCTGTTATAAGGTGGAGCAGGACGGAGGCTGATTGGACGTTCTGAGCTGGAGTAAAACGTGTTGATCTAAGCTGTTTATTTTGCTTTGCATTGCTTCGTTCAAGATATTTTAGTTCAAAGCAGTTAAATAGCTTATAATATGAGGGCATTCTAGTTGGAACTGGACCCACTTTTAGAGTAAATGCTAAAGAACAAGATCTGAAAACCCTCAGTCAATTTTTCATTACATTTCTTGGCGTTGCTGGAAGTTTAGTATCCCTTCACGAGCTCTGCATTGCTGTGCAGCTGTAGTGATAGGACTGCGTTCAGCGATGACAGACTTTTGGTCTCAAAAGCTGGGCTCGTCCGGGATTTGAACCCGGGACCTCTCGCACCCTAAGCGAGAATCATACCCCTAGACCAACGAGCCACCCGTCACTCGGGCGCCGTCTGCCGGTCACTGGTAACACTTGGGCTACAGTTTGAGCCCATTGACTGTGTCCCTCCCAGCGCATCCAGTGTCTTAGTGCTTCCTACTTTCCACGGTGTTTTCACCATTGGATGGATAAATGGATGTATGGATGGATAGATGGATGGATAGATAGATACATAGATGGATGGATGGATGGATGGATGGATGGATAGACAGATAGATGAATGCATAGATGGATAAATGGATGGATAGACAGATAGATGAATGGATAGATGGATGGATGGATAGATACTTTATTGATCCTGAAGGAAATTTAGCAAAAAAACAATTATTACTGCACAATCAGGAGTGACACGAATTTAAAACCACAAATATGAAAAATATCACATTTTCCTTTGACTTCTGTTTTAGTAGCTTTCATATTATTCTCTAATAGTTTCATCACGCAAACTGATGTGCACTGATTTTTTTCCCAGTGTAGTGATGTCTGGTTAGACTGTTAAAACTACATTACAACTGTAATTGTCAATGTGTCTATTTAGAGGATTTAGTTTTTTTGTTATTCTGCACACTCTTCAAGGGTTCTCTAGGGTTCTAACTCAAAATTGTTACATGACATTGTAGCAATAGCAGAACCCTTTTAGGTTCTGTATAGAATCATTCTGAGAAAGGTTTAATAAAGAATCATACACACTTTTTAAACATGGTTCTCTGAGCGTTGTCCTTACTGAAGAAACCTGGAAGAACCATCTTTTTAAAGACTGGTCCATCACCACTCTGCAGGAGGAGGGAAATGAAAGGATGAGCGGACGGAGTTTAGTCTTGCTAGGAGACTTCAGTGCTCGTGTTGACAGTGAGTGGGAAACCTGGGTGGTGTGATCGGGAAGAATGGCCTGCCTGGTCTAAGCCCAACGGTGAAATGTAATCAGACTTCTGTGCTAGTCGTGGATGGTCCATGATGAACACCAAGTTCAAACACAAGGGAGATACCAAGTATATTTGGTATCAGAGCACCTTGGGCCAAAGGTCAATGATTGGCTTTGTTGTCATTTCATTTGGCTTGGGACCATGTGGGCACTCGAGTGACGAGAGGTGCTGAGTTGTCAACCAATCACCATCTGATGCTGAGTTGGATCAGATGGCAGTGACCCCTGGTAGACCTAAGTGAATAGTGAGGGTGTGCTCCGGTTCATTGGCAAGGTCAATTTGCTGCACAGTGGACCCTGGTGGACGAGCCGGAGAGCGTGGGCATTGACGGAGCCATGGAAAAGTGGCCAGCTTTGATCTGGTGAGATTGTGTGTGTTTTGAGTGATAATAAAATTAAATGGCTGCTGTGACCTTCAGCTTTACCCCCAGCATCCTTCTCCTGGCCGGGGTAGCACATGGAGTGCTACAGTAGAATTAGGTAATTACAGGCAGCGTCTCAGCTAATGCTATTACTATACTTGAAGGTCGTCTTCTAGAGTGAAGGTCCTGTTCCCGGTTTTTCATATGAAGCGACTGACAGCCAGCCAATCACAACACGGCTCTAGAAATCACTAACCAATCATATGTCGGACCCGCCCACCACTGACAATTAAACAAGCAATTAAGCTCTTGCAGCAGAGGCTCAGTAGCCTGCAGACAGAGCAGTGGAGTGTGAGTAACTGTGGAGCGAGGTTTTCCTCGTTTGCGCATATTGAATTGGATTTGATGCCATTTCACAGTGAGTCAGTGTAACTTCTCTGTGAGAGCAGAGCTTGGGCTCGTTCGTTTGAACTGGAACACTCGGCTTACACTATCAACAGGTATCGGAAAGTTAGAGTCAGTGGATTTTCATGAGTACGAGAAAGTGAGCACGGTTTAGGCCCCATACCTGATACCAGTATCGGTAACGATGCATCATTAATATTCTTAATGCATCTTATCCATGGTAACCATTTTGAAACTGATCCTTCACGACCTGCAGTGTTCACATTAATGTGACATATTCAGTGTTATTTTTATAGCTTAAGCAGGTCATCATAACATAAACATTTAGATTAACATTAGATGCTAGTGGGTGGACTGGAATGTCTTGAGAGCATCAAACTGCTTAAGACATAATAATAGTGAATAAACAAACAAATTACATTGACAAAATGACAATGTCGTTTATTCAAATATTGAAAGTAATTTCCATGTGGGGGATCTATCATCATCAACATCATCATCATCATTTATTTATTTAATTTCAAATCCTGCCTCTGTACTTGACGATATATCTTTTGAAAGCTTGCCATCTCACTTGCGTGAGCTGCAGCTGATCTGTTGCGTTGAGACTTTTTTTGGTTACAGCATTAAAGCAGCAGTGGAAGCAAAGCCCCCTTTTAGCCACCCGAGTTATGAAAAGTAAGAAGGTCTGCCGTCATCAACAAAGCATCAGTTCATGGTGAAAATCAGAGTAGTTGCCAATCAGTTATGAGTCTGTAGTGATGAGCACGTCTTACTGTGATAGGCCAATTTGCAGACTAAACAGGCCCATAAATGTTCACTGGGTTCTTTCACAATAACTGTGAAATTATGGATATTTACTTATGTACAAAATCCAGCGCAACACTTTTTTCCAGTACATGTAATTTTAATACAAAATCTCTGGGTCTAATCTGGCCATTCCATTCTAAAGGCTCTAGCTATGCTCCTGCCTGGAGATCCACTGTGCTGTAGTAGGCAGTGGTTCTCGCGTGTGCTTCATAGCTGATATAGCTACAGTTGACTTGCAGACATGGATATGAATTCTTTCCAAGTTCTCTGTTGCTGTGACTGCTGTGTGCGCACTGATGGCCAGGCTTTAAAAGTAAAAGCTGGGCTCGTCTTACACAGGTAAGTAAAAGGCAACTAAAACTTTTATTGACTGCCACGTTTTACCTCCCTTCATGCCTTCCTGTAACATGGCGCCATCTATCAGTGACTAAACGCATTTAACTAGGGAGCCCCTGCGATGAAAAACAGTACATGTGACATGTTTTGTAAAATTCATGCATGCATGGTGTTAAGTTATATAAACTATATTCAAAATAAAGGGGTAACTAAAACCTAAATAAAGCATAGTTTGGCTCTTTAATGTAAAGTAAACTGGTTTGACTAAACCATTCGATTAAAGAACTGGAATCAGGTGAGCTCCCGCTTGTTTGGCATGACAAGCTGCAGCCACACTGGCCCAAAGATTGGACACCCCTGGTGTAGCCTTCGTCAAGCTAAGCAGCAGTCTCTTACTCAAAAATCTTTGAGCCTGGCTGGGACGAATCGTAGCGGATGGGTTTCTTTACAGTTGCCGGATCAATATAATGGAAATAAAAGATATTTAGATATTACAAACCCCACTGAGTATGTAATAATGAACTCTATCATGTAATAAACTCCACTGAGTATGTAATAATGAACTCTATCATGTAATAAACTCCACTGAGTATGTAATAATGAACTCTAACATGTAATAAATTCCACTGAGTATGTAATAATGAACTCTATCATGTAATAAACTCAACTGAGTATGTAATAATGAACTCTATCATGTAATAAACTCAACTGAGTATGTAATAATGAACTCTATCATGTAATAAACCCCACTGAGTATGTAATAATGAGCTCTATCATGTAATAAACTCCATTGAGTATGTAATAATGAACTCTATCATGTAATAAACTCCACTGAGTATGTAATAATGAACTCTATCATGTAATAAACTCCACTGAGTATGTAATAATGAGCTCTATCATGTAATAAACTCCACTGAGTATGTAATAATGAACTCTATCATGTAATAAACTCCACTGAGTATGTAATAATGAACTCTATCATGTAATAAACTCCACTGAGTATGTAATAATGAACTCTATCATGAAATAAACTCCACTGTGTATGTAATAATGAACTCTATCATGTAATAAACCCCACTGAGCATGTAATAATGAACTCCATCGTGTAATAAACTCCACTAAGTATGTAATAATGAACTCTATCATGTAATAAACTCCACTGAGTATGTAATAATGAACTCTAACATGTAATAAACCCCACTGAGTATGTAATAATGAACTCTATCATGTAATAAACCCCACTGAGTATGTAATAATGAACTCTAACATGTAATAAACTCCACTGAGTATGTAATAATGAACTCTATCATGTAATAAACTCCACTGAGTATGTAATAATGAACTCTATCATGTAATAAACCCCACTGAGTATGTAATAATGAACTCTATCATGTAATAAACTCCACTGAGTATGTAATAATGAACTCTATCATGTAATAAACTCCACTGAGTATGTAATAATGAACTCTATCATGTAATAAACTCCACTGAGTATGTAATAATGAACTCTATCATGTAATAAACTCCACTGAGTATGTAATAATGAACTCTAACATGTAATAAACCCCACTGAGTATGTAATAATGAACTCTATCATGTAATAAACCCCACTGAGTATGTAATAATGAACTCTATCATGTAATAAATCCCACTGAGTATGTAATAATGAACTCTATCATGTAATAAATCCCACTGAGTATGTAATAATGAACTCTATCATGTAATAAACCCCACTGAGTATGTAATAATGAACTCTATCATGTAATAAACTCCACTGAGTATGTAATAATGAACTCTATCATGTAATAAACTCCACTGAGTATGTAATAATGAACTCTATCATGTAATAAACCCCACTGAGTATGTAATAATGAACTCTATCATGTAATAAACTCCACTGAGTATGTAATAATGAACTCTATCATGTAATAAACTCCACTGAGTATGTAATAATGAACTCTATCATGTAATAAACTCCACTGAGTATGTAATAATGAACTCTATCATGTAATAAACTCCACTGAGTATGTAATAATGAACTCTATCATGTAATAAACCCCACTGAGTATGTAATAATGAACTCTATCATGTAATAAACCCCACTGAGTATGTAATAATGAACTCTATCATGTAATAAACTCCACTGAGTATGTAATAATGAACTCTATCATGTAATAAACTCCACTGAGTATGTAATAATGAACTCTATCATGTAATAAACCCCACTGAGTATGTAATAATGAACTCTATCTAGTGTGAAGGTGTAGGTCAGAGCAGGGGAGATGGCACCGCTGCTACCACAGACCTGCTGTTATGCCTGTGATTTAAGTCAGTCTGGTATACTGTGAGGTGTATGATGAGCTGGACCAGTTGCAGCAGGGCATTGTTAACACTGTCTAAGGCAGTGGATCCTCATGAGCACTTGACAGTTTCTGTTACAGGAGACCCGTTTGCTAAGTCTTTGATTGATGTTCACATTTTTGGAAGTAAAAGCTGGGCTCGTCCGGGATTTGAACCCGGGACCTCTCGCACCCTAAGCGAGAATCATACCCCTAGACCAACGAGCCACATGGATGAAGGTCGTAGTAGAAGTTTTTCAGAATTGCCACGTCCTACTTTGACCCCTTTTTCAGCATTCTTTTCATAAATTCTGGAAACCTGGGCGCCACCTATCGGTGGCTGAGGCTGTTGAAACGAGGGTCTTTCATGCAACAGCAGTCGTTCAGACTCTGATTATATCCCCTGCACATCATGGTATGTTTCATTATCTCCCTCACTGCACTCAGAACAAGTTACCAGGCTTTTGAACGACACTGCTCTCACTGTTTTGACTTTGTAAAACAACAAAACCTACACTGTCAAGACTGAAGTGATTGAAAAGTTGGGATCTAGATAGAAAAAGTCTTAATTCAGTTTGTTGTATATTGTTCCATAAAGGGTTGTTACAAACAAGATCATATATAAAACCATAGACAGCACATCTTCCATTCATCTCAAAAACCATGTCCCCGTGCATCAAATGGCTCTATATAGAACATTAGAACAAGGTTCTAAATAGAACAACTTCCTTTGCTAAGGTATATGATCTGAAGAGGGCTGTGAGATAAGCCTCAGTCCAGGAGACAGGACAGAGAGGAGAGCAGCTGTAAGAGCTGCAAGACAGGCTGGACAGAATGAGACCCTGGAGTTCAGAATGCAACACACGCTACATTCCCAATAAAACACTATCAGGCAGCAGGAGCTCAGGAGATCAGGAGATCAGGAGTTGCAGATCCACATCCAAGTCATTTTTACATCCATGCTTCTGGCAAGAACTCTACACTGTTAGAAATAAAGGTACCCTGGAGGTACATAATTCGTTCATCAAGGTACAAAGAGTGTAAACGTTCCCTCAAAATTACAACAGTGGTTTTAAGGTCCAATTGTGTACCTCACATAAGTATTTCCCAGTGGATAGATATTTATATCTTTTTATAAACTCATTAAAAACCATTGGATAAAAAGCCTGGATGTGAGACAGGGGGTGTGGAGCCAAAACATCTTAGAAAATATAATTTCAGTGGATTACGGTACAGTTATGCTCCATGAGTAAAGGTACTGAGATGTACCCTTGAGGGTACCACCACAGTGACAAGAAGGGTACTGCCCCAGTGACAGTGTCGTACCTTTTTTTTCTGTGGAAGGAGGGGAATGAGAGGAGCAGCCGAATGAGTTAAGTTATGGGAATTAAAGCTCACTTATACAATACTATATTAAATATTCACAGGGTGTGTGTTGTCCATTCCTCTTGTACACTGCAACGTGACAGTTGATGTTAGAGGAGATATTGAAGGCATTGTGTGATGATTGTTTCCCTGCTGTAGACTCAGTGTTGTGTTACAGTAACTGGAACGTGCCTTTTGGTATTAAAACTTGGGCTCGTCCGGGATTTGAACCCGGGACCTCTCGCACCCTAAGCGAGAATCATACCCCTAGACCAACGAGCCAGCCATACGGTACCCAGTCCAGTAAAAGTTTTTCAGAACTGCCACGCTCTGCATTGTACTGTATCCATATCTTGTAATGTGGCGCCACCTATCGGCGATTAAAAGCTCTGTAAAACTATTCTTTGCACTTAGTATTTTCCTTAATCACCAGACTCTGGATGAGCCCATCTGTTCATCAGCTGATATTCTCAGACAAAAACTGAAGTAAGAATCTGATGACCTGACCATTAGAGACCACTCGCTTTCTGACTGACACCTTTAGATCCAATCAGGAACCAGCAAATGCATACAGAAGCAGAACACCTGTTAAACCACTAGAATCCTTTATCCTGTGATACCAACCCATCAGTAAAACACCATTAGTGGCTTTTGGACACCGAGAACTGTTCGAAACTCAGAATGGTTTCTGTGATTTCTTTCAACAGGGCAGAGATTTGCACTCTTGTTCCTGGTTAAAAGTGGATATGAATAAGAACCCCAAAGCTCCTGTCCCTGTTGACCCCACGAGGCCACGAGTTTCAAGGTCGCTTGAAAAATAATACATGAGGATTTGCATTTAAAAAAAGAAAAGCTGGATTAACGTCAGAATTAAATACAGTCCACCTTGAAAAGTATCAAGTGCACTGCTATATTGATTTCCACCAAGGACCTAAAACAACATAAAATCAATGCAGTGGATCTTTTACTTTCCCTTTTGAAATGTTTTATGCATGCTCCTGTTGAAATGCAGTCTCGAGTGTGCAGTGCATTTCACTGCTGCATTTCAATGAGGTAAATGCATTTGAAGTACAAAAAAGAGGTCAAGCAGCATGAAAACTATATGACAGGGGTTGTACTTCTCACTTTGACACTTATTCTGCATGTCACAGTGGAAACGTGCTGTCATTTTCAGAGCATTTCAAAGTGCAGCGCATTTCATGTTTTTCCACTGTTTTCGATTTGCTTTTCAATTGGGCACAAATTGCTCTTCACATCTGCCTGTGCTGATGCTAAATGCCCCGTTCTGAAATATAGCTGTTATTTGTGAGTGAACGGATTATTTTCTGTAATTTCAGTGTAAGGGGATTACTACACTGACAGATAATTGTGCTTGTTAAAGTGTATTTCTGTCAATAAAATAAGATCCTTCCACTTAGTTTACTTTGAAGTAAATTTATCAAATCAAATCAAATCAAATTTATTTATATAGCGCTTTTTACAACTGATGTTGTCACAAAGCAGCTTTACAAAAATGGGAATCACAGCACAGAGAATCAGACAAAACACTGAACATAATATACAGAATATACAGAACCCCCGTGAGCGCTGAGGCAAGGAAAAACTCCCTCAGAGCTGGAGGAGGAAGAAACCTCGGGAGGACCAAGACTCACATCTAAAGGGGGGACCATCCTACCACTGGTCAGACAACTTATAAGTTAAACATTGAAAAGTCAATTTTACATCCACGCAGTTCTAATATATTCAGGTGTGTATAATCAACAGTGGAAACAATTAGAGTTCATATAGATTTGGATGTGATCTGTAGTGGAGAAGCTGCGTTCCAGAAACTTCCATCAGTCTGGTCAATCAGGGGGACAGGGGGACTTGAGGGTGGGACATCCATCAGTATTGGGCCGGACCGGTGGACAGTCAGTAACTCGGAGGAAGGAAAGATTTAGGAATTAGTTTAGACTGGATTTATGAAGAACAGAAAATGTAAAAAATGATCAGAGTGTGACTAATGACTCCGGCAGGTCTGAATATGACAGCCTAACTAAAGGGAGAGAGCCAGAAGGTAACATAGACACGGAGGCTCCCTGAGACACTGGCATTCACCCACTCCACCGTCCACAAACCTGAGTGACTGCATGTAGTGAGTGACAGCAGCACCAGCATCTCAGTTTACCCACAATTCACTATGTCCATGAACCCCTGGATCTGCAGCCTTATCTAAAGGGAATTAACATTAACTACCAAAAGCTAAACTAAACAAGTAAGTTTTTAGTCTAGACTTAAAGATTGAGACTGTGTCTGAGTCCCGAACATTATCGGGGAGATTATTCCAGAGTTGGGGCGCTTTATAAGAGAAAGCTCTTCCTCCTGCAGAGCTTCTCTGAATTTTGGGAACCACTAGGAAGCCAGCACCCTGTGATCTAAGTAATCGTGGTGGTTCATAATAGGAGATAAGGTCTCTCAGATACTCAGGAGCGAGCCCATGTAGGGCTTTATACGTTAACAGGAGAATTTTATAGTCTATGCGGAATTTGACTGGAAGCCAGTGAAGAGCTGATAGGACTGGACTAATATGGTCAAATTTTCTAGTTTTAGTAAGGACCCTGGCTGCAGCATTTTGAACTAGCTGAAGTTTATTTAAGTTACTGCTAGAACATCCTGACAGTAGCGCATTACAGTAGTCTAGCCTTGACGTAATGAAGGCATGTACTAATTTTTCTGCGTCATGTAAGGATAAAGCATTTCTTAGCTTGGCGATGTTACGGAGATGTAGAAAAGCTGTTTTAGTAACATTAGATATGTGTTTATCAAATGCTAGATCTGAATCTATGATAACGCCAAGATTTTTAGCTGTTGAACCAGGTGTGACTGAGAAGTCGGCCAGATTCAACATTAGGTGTGATAATTTATTTCTAGCAGCTTTAGGGCCTAATAGAAGAACTTCTGTTTTATCACTATTTAATAGAAGAAAGTTGTGTGACATCCATGATTTCACATCTTTTACGCAATCCTCCATTTTCTTTATTCTCTGTTTGTCATCAGGTTTGGCTGATATGAAGAGCTACGTGTCGTCTGCATAACAATGAAAATTAACATTATGTTTTCTAATAACTTTGCCCAGGGGGAGCATGTATAACGTAAATAATAACGGTCCTAAGATAGAGCCTTGTGGAACTCCATATCTAACCTTTGTATAATTGGAGGGTATATTATTTACCCTCACAAACTGAAAACGATCGGTCAAGTATGATTTGAACCACGATAAGGCAGTTCCAGTTATACCGACCATTTTCTCTAATCTTTCTAGGAGGATATTATGATCTATTGTATCAAAAGCTGCGCTCAGATCAAGAAGTACCAGTAAAGAAACGCAGCCTTGGTCAGCGGCAAGAAGCAGATCATTTGTTATCTTAACTAGAGCTGTCTCAGTGCTATGATGAGGCCTAAATCCAGATTGGAATTTTTCATAGATCTGGTTTCTTTGCAGATAAGAGCCAAGTTGTTGGGCCACGGCCTTTTCTAAAATCTTAGAAATAAATGGTAAATTTGAAATAGGTCTATAGTTAGATAGTACACTAGGATCAAGATTTGGTTTCTTGATCAAAGGTTTAATTACTGCTAGTTTAAAGGCTTTGGGAACATACCCCAGGTTTAATGATGAGTTTACTATTGTTAATAGTGGTTTAATTATGTCTGGTAATACCTGTTTTAATAGTTTTGTGGGAACTGCATCAAGTGTACAGGTTGTGCAGTTTGATGAGGAGATAATTTTCTCCAGTTCTAAATGATGTAGTGGGTTAAAAACTTCCAACCTGACTTCGGTAGCTGGATTTTGTTCTATATCAGCCACACCAGATGACAGACAAGATGTGCTATTTATCTGTTGAACTTTGTCCCGAATATTTTCGATTTTATTATCAAAATAGTCCATAAAAGCATTGCTAGTGTGGATTGCTGGAATCTGAGGATCAGTACCTGCCTGATTTTTAGTCAGTTTAGAAATAACACTAAAGAGAACTCTAGGGTTGTTTTTATTAATCTCGATCTGAGAGGCCAGATACTCTGAGCGGGCTTTATTAATTTCTCTTCTATATTCAACAATACTGTCTTTCCAAGCAGAGTGGAATACTTCCAGTTTGGTTGATCGCCATTTTCGCTCAAAATTTCGTACTAATTGCTTTAAAGTACGAGTTTGGTCGTTATACCACAGCGCAAGTTTTTTCTGTCTCTCTTTTTTGTGTTTAAGTGGTGCTACACCATCTAAAGTAGACCGGAAGGTATTTTCTAAACAATCAGTTAGTTTGTCTAGTTCTGCTGGGTTACCTGGAGAGTACACTATGGTTGATAAATCAGGAAGGTTATCAGTAAATTGTTGAGCGGTAAAGGGCGTTATTGAACGTTTCATAGAGTAGCTGGGGGATGTACGTATATTATGACTAAGATGAAGTTTAAAAGAAATAAGATAATGATCTGAGATTACTGAGGTTTGAGAAAGAATATCTAGGTTATCTATGCTAACACCCAGGGTCAAAACCAGATCCAGAGTATGATTACAGTAATGCGTAGGTCCTGTTACATTTTGAGCAATACCAACTGAGTCTAGAATTGATGCAAAAGCCTTTTTTAATGAGTCATCAACTTTTTCAAAATGAATGTTGAAGTCTCCTACTATAATTACTTTATCACTACAAACTGCTAAATCTGCAGCGAAATCACTAAATTCTTTTAAAAATTCTACATAGGGTCCTGGTGGTCTGTAAATATTAATTAAAGAAAATGCATTCTGTTTTGTAATTGGATTAATTATATTGATGTAAAGAAGCTCAAAAGAAGTGAAATTATCATAGTGTTTCTGATTGACAGCTAGGGAATTTCTAAAAATTATGCAGACCCCGCCTCCTCTACCGGACGATCTGGGGTTGTGTATATAATTATAGCCTGCAGGGGTGGCTTCGTTTAATGCTAAATATTCATCGGGTCTAATCCAGGTTTCAGTGAGGCACAACACATCAAATTTCTGATCAGTTATGATTTCATTCACTATTACTGCTTTTGAATTTAGAGATCTTATGTTAAGTAAACCAATCTTTAGTTTTGAAGTGCTAGTGCTACAGTCTGGATATGATTGTTTAATATACGTTAGGTTATTTAGATTTACTGTTTGAGTTTTTTGACATTTATGTTTGACTCGGGGGACAGACACAGTCTGAATACATTGGTATCTAGGTAACGTCTCTTTGCAGCTCACAGACGGTCGGTTAAGCCTCTCTGTCTGCGGCCTGGTCCCGGCTCCGGTTTGTCAGCAGCTTCTAAGGCTACTGCTACTCTGCCGACTAACTAAGAGACTATGTGCTATGCTGCACGAAAGTAAGGCAGCACCATCCCGCGTGGGGTGGACACCATCCCTACCTAAAAGACCAGGCTTGCCCTCAAACATTAGCCAGTTGTCTATAAAGCCCACATGATTGTCCGTACACCACTTGGACATCCAGCGGTTCAGCGAAGAAAGCCTGCTGTAAGCTTCATCGCCACGCCTCATTGGGATGGGGCCAGAACAGATTACCTCTTCGGACAGCGTCTGGGCCTGTTTAACCACCTCTTTAATATTAGCCTTAGTTACTTCAGACTGCCGCAGACGAATATCATTGGCCCCTACATGAATAACTACCCTCGAATATCTCCTATTTGCTAACAGCCTAAGGTTGCCACTAATGTCCGGTGCTCTGGCTCCCGGTAAGCAGATAACTCTAGCCGCTGGTGCCCCTAAAGGAGTAGCTAATTTCACGTGCCGGACGATAGAATCTCCTATCACCAGAGTACCTTTAACAGGCTCCTCAGCGGGTGCTTCACTGAGCGGGGCAAACCTGTTTGACACGTGAACTGGGGGAGCATGGTGTACAGGTGGGCTGGCTGTGGCCTTTGCAGTAGCATTAGCCTTAGCCTTTCGACTATGCCGCCGAGACGTTACCCATTCGCCCTGCTGTGGGGGCTCTAAGGCCGGAGTCGAGGGGGTACTAGCTCTCCCTGGTGTACCCGGGGCTGCTAACAGTGACCCTTGCTGTCTATCCCTTATTAAACCCCGGATACGCAGCTCTAACTTGTCCACCTTCTCTACCAGGCAGTTAACTAGCTTGCACTTTGAACAAACACCACTATCATTATGACTATCGGTGGAGAAGGGGTCTAAACTAAACATGCCACACTCTGAACAAGAGAAAAACCCAGCAGTAGCCATGACAAAAAAGCACTCACCTTGTTTCAGTTGAAATTAGAAACTAACACAAACCAAACAGCAGCAGCAAACAGCTAATCCAGCAAACCTGTGGAAGAAGTCTGTAAAAGTGAGCTAAGAGTGGATTAATAGGTGGGTAGAGCAAAGTGGAGGCAGGCTAAAGGTGGATTAGTAAGTATGAAGGGTGAAAGAGGAAGAAAACAGGGGTAAATGTAGAAATTGAAGTAAATTAAAGAGAGCTAGCAATCAGCACACCACCAGCAACAGCAGCAAGACAGTAGCAGAGAGCAGACCAGAGTAGCAGAGAGCATGTTCACAAATCAGTTTGAGATTGAGAAGTATTAGACATATTTCACTGATTATTTCATTTTTTTGCAGTGTTGTCAGTTGTGCCATTAAGGAGCCCATAAACACAACTCATATAAAATGTGTATCAAGAGGCCCCATTCCTGTCTTTTGCCTAGAGCCCCATAATCACTAAAGGCACATTTTCACCTTGTCTGGACTTGTACATTCATATTTGATGCACTGACTGAACTGAAGACTTCACTGAGCGAATCGCAGATAGAAACGGTTGCCAAGCAGTGATTAGAAGGCCAAGAAAACAAACAGTACTTGAGAGCGATATATAGACCCGGGCAAGTCATTAATGATTTAATGATGCATTTGTTCAAATTTAATCTGCATAACTTTAGCATCATCCTTGCATTAAATTATTAGTCTCTGAAGGGCAAAGGGGCACATTAAGATTATAATACAACAATAATCCAGACATTATGTTGCTTAATAGGCAGAGCCGGCACTGACAGCAGCACACTCACGCACACACACACACACACACACACACACACACACACACACACACACACACACACACACACACACAAATATATTCTCATTCTTGCGACTGGTAAAAATAGCAAAAGTTAGGACACAGTGGTTTGTTTTGTCCTCCCACTGTCCAAAGACATACAGTTGGGTGA
This sequence comes from Pygocentrus nattereri, assembly GCF_015220715.1. Taxonomy (NCBI): domain Eukaryota; kingdom Metazoa; phylum Chordata; class Actinopteri; order Characiformes; family Serrasalmidae; genus Pygocentrus; species Pygocentrus nattereri. The sequence goes on from NC_051237.1 coordinate 17,917,680, forward strand.
ACTGGACATGATACATTGCCCCTAGTTGTGAGTGTATGTGTGTGATTGTGTGTGTCTATCTGTCTGCCCTGCGATGGACGGGTATCCTGTCCAGGGTGTATCCTGCCTTCCGCCCAATGACCACCGGGACAGGCTCCAGCACACCCCACGCCCCTGAGGGAGAAGCGGCTTAGAAAGTGTGTGTGTGTGTGTGTATGTGTGTGTGTGTGTGTGTGTGTGTGTGTGTGTGTGTGTGTGTGGTTTGTTTTGACAGTGATGATGGACAGTTTTGTCAATTAGTTCAAACTGCTGTCCCACTGTAAAACTGTTTAAAAACCAATTAAATATTCAGATCATAAACTCTGACAATCTGTTTCAGTAAGCAGAGAGGTCTGTCTTTATGATATACTTCATCTTAAAATGCAACGCGGTTGTTCCAGGAGGCCGTAACCACGGATGTAACCACATGAATATTTTTAATTACTCTAAATTTAGACATTCTATACATTAATAACAGCCCAATGAATGAAACACTCTATGCCCAAATATTGCTGCACTCAGTGTAATGCTGTGATACATCTAGTAAGCGAACAGCTGGTTCTCGTAGTCGACGTGATGGTTCAGGAGAAATGAGCGACTTCAACAAGGGCCAAAAAGTTTTGCCCAAACAACTGGGTCAGAGCATCTCTGAACTGGCAAGTTGTCTGAGCTGGTCCTGGTCAGCAATGGTGAGCTGCTGTGGCCTTCTCCAGATCCATTTAAGCTTCTGTGGGATTTGCTAGAACAAGAAGTTCAATCTATGCTGGCTCAACTTACAGGACTCAAAGGATCCACTGCTAACATCCAGATGCCAGATACAACAGGACGCCTTCAGGGGACCATGACGTTTTAGCTCCTCGGTGCATAATCAGCTGTTCTGGTGTGTTGAAGCATTAAGAAGTTTCTTTGGGAGTTAAAACGTGGGCTCGTCCGGGATTTGAACCCGGGACCTCTCGCACCCAAAGCGAGAATCATACCCCTAGACCAACGAGCCCTATATGGCAAAGATGCTCACCAGAACTTTTTAAGAACTGCCACGTCCTTCTGTGCCACGTTCTTCAGATTCTTGTGACTTGGGCGCCACCTATCGGTGACTAAAGCTCTGTAACTCGAGGCTCCTTTATCCTACAGCAGTGGCTCCCAGGCTCAGTCTTCTAGACTCTATGCTTTAGGTTGTATTTTCCTTCATGTTTCCTTCTGTTCATTAGCTGAAATTATAGAGGCAATCAGAAAAAAGAGTCAAAAACAGAAAATGTTCCTAAACGTTGTTATTATAATAGTATCGGTTGTGAACAGTTGATATTAATACGATTTTAAAAGGTTTTACATGATCTGTGATGTCCTGTGTTGCTCTGAGCTATGAGCTGTTTGCTTGCCTGCTGTTCCACATATAATAATAATAATAATAATAATAATAATAATAATAATAACGACAACAATTTTCTAAAACGCTTCTCCTTCAGGGTCGAGGGAGCCTATCCAGGCTGTCATTGGGCAGAAGGCAAGATACACCCTGGACAGGTCACCAGTTCGTAGCAGGGCAGACAAACAGACATACACATTCACACCTAATGTCTTTGGACTGTGGGAGGGAACCCACGTAGACATAGGGAGAACATACAAACTCCACACAGACAGGACCCCAGTCACCCGGCCGGGGAATTGAACCCACGCCTTTCTCTCTGTGAGGCCACAGCACTACGCATGCCCAACAACAACAACAACAACAACAGTTGTTGTTTCCTATGCTGATTAATGCTGGATGTACTAAGAAGTTCCACTGCAGTACTCAGTACTGAAGTAAATGTTTAATGTGCTTCCCTTTTATTTCTGCTCAAGCTGTTTTGGGGAAGGTACTTTTGCCTGATTATTTTGAAGTATCAATACTTTTACTTGAGTATTTATGTAGGCTCCTCTGCCCACCTCTGAATCTGTTTATGGACAGTGTCAGTGTTTGTTTTGATGCTGCTTCTTTAAGTTCAGCCAATAGCAATATTTGCAGCTAACATTTCTGAAGAACATCAGGTTGTTTTGATACCCAGTTCATGTTAACGAGCTAAATATATTTGATGTATTAAAAAAGAGGTCAAACGACAAGAAACTATGTAACAGAGGCTCTTCGTTTGGGCACTTATTCTGCCTGTCACTATGGAAAAGTAATGCTAGGTGTGCAATGCATTTCATGGCTCCTACTGTAGTGATTGGATTTTCAATTCGCTCTCCATACCTGCATGTGCTGATGTTAAATGACCGATTCTGAAATATAGCCGTTATCTATGTTGATTGAGAAGTATTAGACATAT